>NW_028165087.1:315123-357623 GCF_964263955.1 Coregonus lavaretus
TAGCGCCAGGAAGGTTAGCGCCAGGAAGGTTAGCGCCAGGAAGGTTAGCGCCAGGAGGTTAGAGGCAGTTGGTTAGCTACAGTAGAATAGCTACAGTAGTTCAAATCAATTTAATAGATCGATATAAAGGTTTTAGAAGTCAAACCAACGATGTGGTAAGGAAGGGGTACCTAATTATCACCACCTCTTTTTTACTACAGTAGTCTACATCCAAAGATTCAAAGTGTGTCATGATGTTCTATTGAGATGTCAATCAGATAACAGATTAGTGGATTATGATGTTCTATTGAGATGTCAATCAGATAACAGATTAGTGGATTATGATGTTCTATTGAGATGTGAGTTCAGATAACAGATTAGTGGATTATGATGTTCTATTGAGATGTCAATCAGATAACAGATTAGTGGATTATGATGTTCTATTGAGATGTCAATCCGATAACAGATTAGTGGATTATGATGTTCTATTGAGATGTCAATCAGATAACAGATTAGTGGATTATGATGTTCTATTGAGATGTGAGTTCAGATAACAGATTAGTGGATTATGATGTTCTATTGAGATGTGAGTTCAGATAACAGATTAGTGGATTATGATGTTCTATTGAGATGTCAATCAGATAACAGATTAGTGGATTATGATGTTCTATTGAGATGTGAGTTCAGATAACAGATTAGTGGATTATGATGTTCTATTGAGATGTCAATCCGATAACAGATTAGTGGATCATGATGTTCTATTGAGATGTCAGTTCAGATAACAGATTAGTGGATCATGATGTTCTATTGAGATGTCAATCCGATAACAGATTAGTGGATTATGATGTTCTATTGAGATGTCAATCAGATAACAGATTAGTGGATTATGATGTTCTATTGAGATGTGAGTTCAGATAACAGATTAGTGGATTATGATGTTCTATTGAGATGTGAGTTCAGATAACAGATTAGTGGATTATGATGTTCTATTGAGATGTCAATCAGATAACAGATTAGTGGATTATGATGTTCTATTGAGATGTGAGTTCAGATAACAGATTAGTGGATTATGATGTTCTATTGAGATGTGAGTTCAGATAACAGATTAGTGGATTATGATGTTCTATTGAGATGTCAATCCGATAACAGATTAGTGGATCATGATGTTCTATTGAGATGTCAGTTCAGATAACAGATTAGTGGATCATGATGTTCTATTGAGATGTCAGTTCAGATAACAGATTAGTGGATCATGATGTTCTATTGAGATGTCAATCAGATAACAGATTAGTGGATCATGATGTTCTATTGAGATGTCAGTTCAGATAACAGATTAGTGGATCATGATGTTCTATTGAGATGTCAGTTCAGATAACAGATTAGTGGATTATGATGTTCTATTGAGATGTCAATCAGATAACAGATTAGTGGATTATGATGTTCTATTGAGATGTCAATCAGATAACAGATTAGTGGATTATGATGTTCTATTGAGATGTCAATCAGATAACAGATTAGTGGATTATGATGTTCTATTGAGATGTCAATCAGATAACAGATTAGTGGATTATGATGTTCTATTGAGATGTCAATCAGATAACAGATTAGTGGATTATGATGTTCTATTGAGATGTCAGGTCAGATAACAGATTAGTGGATTATGACGTTCTATTGAGATGTCAATCAGATAACAGATTAGTGGATTATGATGTTCTATTGAGATGTCAGGTCAGATAACAGATTAGTGGATCATGATGTTCTATTGAGATGTCAATCAGATAACAGATTAGTGGATCATGATGTTCTATTGAGATGTGAGTTCAGATAACAGATTAGTGGATCATGATGTTCTATTGAGATGTGAGTTCAGATAACAGATTTAGTGGATCATGATGTTCTATTGAGATGTGAGTTCAGATCAAGACAGGCGCTATGACTCTTTGTGAATGTGTTTGTGTCTCCAGGTATCAACAGTGCGTTGTTGGAGCGGCTCCAGTTACCAGTCCCGGACCAGGAGAGGAGCTGTTACAGTCATGTGTTAGTGGAGAGACTCATACGAGTGATGAACGTGGCCTCACAGCCAGGTAACACACACACACACAGTCTGGTACAGCTAACCTTGTGGGGACACACCATTCAGTCCTGTTTTACCTAAACCTAGCTCCTAACCCTAACCCTAACCCACAGCCAGGTAACACACACACACACAGTCTGGTACAGCTAACCTTGTGGGGACACACCATTCAGTCCTGTTAAAAATCCTATTTTACCTAAACCTAGCTCCTAACCCTAACCCTAGCTCCTAACCCTAACCCTAGCTCCTAACCCTAGCTCCTAACATTAGCTCCTAACCCTAGCTCCTAACCCTAACCCTAGCTCCTAACGCTAGCTCCTAACCCTAACCCTAACCCTAGCTCCTAACCCTAGCTCCTAACCCTAGCTCCTAACCCTAGCTCCTAACCCTAACCCTAGCTCCTAACCCTAGCTCCTAACATTAGCTCCTAACCCTAGCTCCTAACCCTAACCCTAGCTCCTAACCCTAGCTCCTAACCCTAACCCTAGCTCCTAACCCTAGCTCCTAACCCTAACCCTAGCTCCTAACCCTAGCCCTAGGCAGGTTATCTTAGAGTTCTTGGGCACGGGGACTATGGTGGTCTGCTTGAAACATGTTGGTATTACAGACTCAGTCAGGGACATGTTGAAAATGTCAGTGAAGACACTTGCCAGTTGGTCAGCACATGCTCGGAGTACACGTCCTGGTAATCCGTCTGGCCCTGCGGCCTTGTGAATGTTGACCTGCTTAAAAGTCTTACTCACATCGGCTACGGAGAGCGTGATCACATAGTCGTCCGGAACAGCTGGTGCTCTCATGCATGCTTCAGTGTTGCTTGCCTCGAAGCGAGCATAGAAGTGGTTTAGCTCGTCTGGTAGGCTTGTGTCACTGGGCAGCTCGCGGCTGTGCTTCCCTTTGTAGTCTGTAATAGTTTTCAAGCCCTGCCACATCCGACGAGCGTCAGAGCCAGTGTAGTATGATTCAATCTTAGACCTGTATTGACTCTTTGCCTGTTTGATGGTTCGTCGGAGGTCATAGCGGGATTTCTTATAAGCGTCCGGGTTAGAGTCCCGTTCCTTGAAAGCGGCAGCTCTACCCTTTAGCTCAGTGCGGATGTTTCCTGTAATCCATGGCTTCTGGTTGGGGTATGTACGTACGGTCACTGTGGGGACGACATCATCGATGCACTTATTGATGAAGCCAGTGACTGATGTGGTGTACTCCTCAATGCTGTCTGAAGAATCCCTGAACATGTTCCAGTCTGTGCTAGCAAAACAGTCCTGTAGCTTAGCATCTGCGTCATCTGACCACTTTTTTATTAGCCGAGTCACTGGTGCTTCCTGCTTCAGTTTTTGCTTATAAGCAGGAATCAGGAGGATAGAGTTATGGTCAGATTTGCTAAATGGAGGGCGAGGGAGAGCTTTGTATGCGTCTCTGTGTGTGGAGTAAAGGTGGTCTAGAGTTTTTTCCCCTCTGGTTGCACATTTAACATGCTGGTAGAAATGAGGTAGAACGGATTTAAGTTTCCCTGCATTAAAGTCCCCTGCTACTAGGAGCGCTGCATCTGGATGAGCGTTTTCCTGTTGATTAATGGCCTTGTACAACTCATTCAGTGCAATCTTAATGCCAGCATTGGTTTGTGGTGGTAAATAGACAGCTATGAAAAGTATAGATGAAAACTCTCTTGGTAAATAGTGTGGTCTACAGCTTATCATAAGATACTCTACCTCAGGCGAGCAAAACCTTGAGACTTCCTTAGTATTTGATTTTGTGCACCAGCTGTTGTTTACAAAAATACAGAGACCGCCACCCCTCGTCTTACCCGAGTCTGCCGTTCTGTCCTGCCGATGTAGCGTATAGCCTGCTAGCTGAATGTTGTCATTGTTGTCATTCAGCCACGACTCCGTGAAACATAAGATATTACAGTTTTTAATGTCCCGTTGGTAGGATAACCGTAATCTTAAATCGTCCATTTTATTATCCAAAGCTTGAACGTTGGCTAATAGGATTGATGGGAGAGGCAGTTTACTCGTTCGCCGTCGGATCTTTACAAGGCACCCCGACCTACGTCCACGGTATCTCCGTCTCTTCCTCACGCGAATGACGGGGATCTGGGCCTTGTCTGGAGTCTGTAGAATATCCTTCGCGAACGCCTCGTTGAAGAAAAAGTGTTCGTCCAACGCGAGGTGAGTAATCGCTGTCCTGATATCCAGAAGCTCTCTTTGGTTATAAGAGACGATGGCATAAACATTATGTACAAAATAAATTACAAATAACGCGGAAAAACACACATAATAGTACAATTGGTTAGAGGGCTGTAAAACGGCAGCCATCTTCTTCCGGCGCTGTTCAGTAATCTGCCTAAATGACTACCGACCCGTGGCACTGACGTCTGTAGCCATGAAGTGCTTTGAAAGACTGGTCATGGCTCACATCAACAGCATAATCCCAGAAACCCTAGACCCACTCCAATTTGCATACCGCCCCAACAGATCCACAGATGATGCAATCTCTATCGCACTCCACACTGCCCTTTCCCACCTGGACAAGAGGAACACCTACGTGAGAATGCTATTCATTGACTACAGCTCAGCATTCAACACCATAGTGCCCTCAAAGCTCATCACTAAGCTAAGGATCCTGGGACTAAACACCTCCCTCTGCAACTGGATCCTGGACTTCCTGACGGGCCGCCCCCAGGTGGTAAGGGTAGGTAACAACACATCTGCCACACTGATCCTCAACACGGGGGCCCCTCAGGGGTGCGTGCTCAGTCCCCTCCTGTACTCTCTGTTCACCCATGACTGCATGGCCAGGCACGACTCCAACACCATCATTAAGTTTGCCGACGACACAACAGTGGTAGGCCTGATCACCGACAACGATGAGACAGCCTATAGGGAGGAGGTCAGAGATCTGGCCGTGTGGTGCCAGGACAACAACCTCTCCCTCAACGTGACCAAGACAAAGGAGATGATTGTGGACTACAGGAAAAAAAAGAGGACTGAGCACGCCCCCATTCTCATCGACGGGGCTGTAGTGGAACAGGTTGAGAGCTTCAAGTTCCTTGGTGTCCACATCACCAACGAACTATCATGGTCCAAACACACCAAGACAGTCGTGAAGAGGGCACGACAAAGCCTATTCCCCCTCAGGAGACTAAAAAGATTTGGCATGGGTCCTCAGATCCTCAAAAAATTCTACAGCTGCACCATCGAGAGCATCCTGACTGGTTGCATCACCGCCTGGTATGGCAACTGCTTGGCCTCTGACCGCAAGGCACTACAGAGGGTAGTGCGTACGGCCCAGTACATCACTGGGGCAAAGCTCCCTGCCATCCAGGACCTCTATACCAGGCGGTGTCAGAGGAAGGCCCTCAAAATTGTCAAAGACTCCAGTCACCCTAGTCATAGACTGTTCTCTCTGCTACCGCACGGCAAGCGGTACCGGAGTGCCAAGTCTAGGTCCAAAAGACTTCTCAACAGCTTCTACCCCCAAGCCATAAGACTCCTGAACAGCTAATCATGGCTACCCGGACTATTTGCACTGCCCCCCCACCCCATCCTTTTTACGCTGCTGCTACTCTGTTAAGTATTTATGCATAGTCACTTTAACTCTACCCACATGTACATATTGCCTCAACTGCCTCAACTGGCCGGTGCCCCCGCACGTTTACTATGCAACGGTACCCCCCTGTATATATAGCCTCCCTACTGTCACTTTATTCTATTGTATATATAGCCTCCCTACTGTCACTTTATTTTTTACTTCTGCTCTTTTTTTTCTCAACACTTTTTTGTTGTTGTTTTATTCTTACTTTTTTGTTTAAAATAAATGCACTGTTGGTTAAGGGCTGTAAGTAAGCATTTCACTGTAATGTCTGCACCTGTTGTATTCGGCGCATGTGACCAATAAAATTTGATTTGATTTGATTTGATTTGATTTGATTTTAACCCTAGCTCCTAACCCTAACCCTAGCTCCTAACCCTAGCTCCTAACCCTAACCCTAGCTCCTAACCCTAGCTCCTAACCCTAGCTCCTAACCCTAACCCTAGCTCCTAACCCTAGCTCCTAACCCTAACCCTAGCTCCTAACCCTAGCTCCTAACCCTAACCCTAGCTCCTAACCCTAGCCCTAGCTCCTAGCCCTAGCTCCTAACCCTAGCTCCTAACCCTAACCCTAGCTCCTAACCCTAGCTCCTAACCCTAACCCTAGCTCCTAACCCTAGCTCCTAACCCTAACCCTAGCTCCTAACCCTAGCCCTAGCTCCTAACCCTAGCTCCTAACCCTAACCCTAGCTCCTAACCCTAGCTCCTAACCCTAACCCTAGCTCCTAACCCTAGCTCCTAACCCTAACCCTAGCTCCTAACCCTAGCTCCTAACCCTAACCCTAGCTCCTAACCCTAACCCTAGCTCCTAACCCTAACCCTAGCTCCTAACCCTAGCTCCTAACCCTAACCCTAGCTCCTAACCCTAACCCTAGCTCCTAACCCTAACCCTAGCTCCTAACCCTAACCCTAGCTCCTAACCCTAGCTCCTAACCCTAGCTCCTAACCCTAACCCTAGCTCCTAACCCTAACCCTAGCTCCTAACCCTAGCTCCTAACCCTAGCTCCTAACCCTAGCTCCTAACCCTAACCCTAGCTCCTAACCCTAGCTCCTAACCCTACCCCTAGCTCCTAACCCTAGCTCCTAACCCTAACCCTAGCTCCTAACCCTAACTCCTAACCCTAGCTCCTAACCCTAACCCTAGCTCCTAACCCTAACCCTAGCTCCTAACCCTAACCCTAGCTCCTAACCCTAACCCTAACTCTAGCTCCTAACCCTAACCCTAGCTCCTAACCCTAGCTCCTAACCCTAACCCTAGCTCCTAACCCTAGCTCCTAACCCTAACCCTAGCTCCTAACCCTAGCTCCTAACCCTAACCCTAGCTCCTAACCCTAGCCCCTAACCCTAACCCTAGCTCCTAACCCTAACTCTAGCTCCTAACCCTAACCCTAGCTCCTATCTCCTAACCCTAGCCCCTAACCCTAACCCTAGCTCCTAACCCTAACTCTAAACCTAGCTCCTAACACTAATTCTAACCTTAACCCTAAACCCCCTAGAAATAGCATTTGACCTCGTGGGGACCAACAAAATGTCCCCAGTTGGTCCAATTTTTGTTTGTTTACTATTCTTGTGGGGACTTCTGGTCACTAATAGTTAAACACGTCCAAACCCCCAAACGTGTGTGTGTGTGTGTGTGTGTGTGTGTGTGTGTGTGTGTGTGTGTGTGTGTGTGTTTGTTTGTGTATATAGATGGTAAGGTACGTCTGGCTACTCTGGAGCTGAGCTGTCTACTGTTGAAACGGTCGGTCCTCTCCTCTTCCTCCTCCTCTTCCTCTCCTTCTCACTGCATCATCAAGGACGTACACCTGGCCTGTCTAGAGGTGAGTGTGTCAGTTACTCCCAATTCACTCCCTCCCCCTTGGTCCTAACCTCTTGATGTTAGGTTGAAGGGTCTGGATCATTCTAAGCAGCTTCCACCTTACAGATCTGAAGGGTCTGGATCGTTCTAAGGAGCTTCCACCTTACAGATCTGAAGGGTCTGGATCGTTCTAAGCAGCTTCCACCTTACAGATCTGAAGGGTCTAGATCGTTCTAAGCAGCTTCCACCTTACAGAGCTGAAGGTTCTAGATCGTTCTAAGGAGCTTCCACCTTTTTGTTTAACTTGCAGATGGTCAGTTAAGTCCCCTGTCCACACTCCTCTCTGGACCCCAGCCCAATACCCTCCTCTCTGGACCCCAGCCCAATACCCTCCTCTCTGGACCCCAGCCCAATACCCTCCTCTCTGGACCCCAGCCCAATACCCTCCTCTCTGGACCCCAGCCCAATACCCTCCTCTCTGGACCCCAGCCCAATACCCTCCTCTCTGGACCCCAGCCCAATACCCTCCTCTCTGGACCCCAGCCCAATACCCTCCTCTCTGGACCCCAGCCCAATACCCTCCTCTCTGGACCCCAGCCCTCCTCTCTGGACCCCAGCCCAATACCCTCCTCTCTGGACCCCAGCCCAATACCCTCCTCTCTGGACCCCAGCCCAATACCCTCCTCTCTGGACCCCAGCCCAATACCCTCCTCTCTGGACCCCAGCCCAATACCCTCCTCTCTGGACCCCAGCCCAATACCCTCCTCTCTGGACCCCAGCCCTATACCCTCCTCTCTGGACCCCAGCCCAATACCCTCCTCTCTGGACCCCAGCCCAATACCCTCCTCTCTGGACCCCAGCCCAATACCCTCCTCTCTGGACCCCAGCCCAATACCCTCCTCTCTGGACCCCAGCCCAATACCCTCCTCTCTGGACCCCAGCCCAATACCCTCCTCTCTGGACCCCAGCCCAATACCCTCCTCTCTGGACCCCAGCCCTCCTCTCTGGACCCCAGCCCTATACCCTCCTCTCTGGACCCCAGCCCTATACCCTCCTCTCTGGACCCCAGCCCAATACCCTCCTCTCTGGACCCCAGCCCTATACCCTCCTCTCTGGACCCCAGCCCAATACCCTCCTCTCTGGACCCCAGCCCTCCTCTCTGGACCCCAGCCCAATACCCTCCTCTCTGGACCCCAGCCCAATACCCTCCTCTCTGGACCCCAGCCCAATACCCTCCTCTCTGGACCCCAGCCCAATACCCTCCTCTCTGGACCCCAGCCCAATACCCTCCTCTCTGGACCCCAGCCCTCCTCTCTGGACCCCAGCCCTATACCCTCCTCTCTGGACCCCAGCCCAATACCCTCCTCTCTGGACCCCAGCCCAATACCCTCCTCTCTGGACCCCAGCCCTCCTCTCTGGACCCCAGCCCAATACCCTCCTCTCTGGACCCCAGCCCAATACCCTCCTCTCTGGACCCCAGCCCAATACCCTCCTCTCTGGACCCCAGCCCTATACCCTCCTCTCTGGACCCCAGCCCTATACCCTCCTCTCTGGACCCCAGCCCTCCTCTCTGGACCCCAGCCCAATACCCTCCTCTCTGGACCCCAGCCCTATACCCTCCTCTCTGGACCCCAGCCCTCCTCTCTGGACCCCAGCCCTCCTCTCTGGACCCCAGCCCAATACCCTCCTCTCTGGACCCCAGCCCTCCTCTCTGGACCCCAGCCCTATACCCTCCTCTCTGGACCCCAGCCCAATACCCTCCTCTCTGGACCCCAGCCCAATACCCTCCTCTCTGGACCCCAGCCCAATACCCTCCTCTCTGGACCCCAGCCCAATACCCTCCTCTCTGGACCCCAGCCCTCCTCTCTGGACCCCAGCCCTCCTCTCTGGACCCCAGCCCTCCTCTCTGGACCCCAGCCCAATACCCTCCTCTCTGGACCCCAGCCCTCCTCTCTGGACCCCAGCCCAATACCCTCCTCTCTGGACCCCAGCCCAATACCCTCCTCTCTGGACCCCAGCCCAATACACTCCTCTCTGGACCCCAGCCCAATACCCTCCTCTCTGGACCCCAGCCCAATACCCTCCTCTCTGGACCCCAGCCCTATACCCTCCTCTCTGGACCCCAGCCCTATACCCTCCTCTCTGGACCCCAGCCCAATACCCTCCTCTCTGGACCCCAGCCCTCCTCTCTGGACCCCAGCCCTCCTCTCTGGACCCCAGCCCAATACCCTCCTCTCTGGACCCCAGCCCTATACCCTCCTCTCTGGACCCCAGCCCAATACCCTCCTCTCTGGACCCCAGCCCTCCTCTCTGGACCCCAGCCCTCCTCTCTGGACCCCAGCCCAATACCCTCCTCTCTGGACCCCAGCCCTCCTCTCTGGACCCCAGCCCAATACCCTCCTCTCTGGACCCCAGCCCAATACCCTCCTCTCTGGACCCCAGCCCTCCTCTCTGGACCCCAGCCCTCCTCTCTGGACCCCAGCCCTCCTCTCTGGACCCCAGCCCTCCTCTCTGGACCCCAGCCCTCCTCTCTGGACCCCAGCCCAATACCCTCCTCTCTGGACCCCAACCCAATACCCTCCTCTCTGGACCCCAGCCCAATACCCTCCTCTCTGGACCCCAGCCCAATACCCTCCTCTCTGGACCCCAGCCCAATACCCTCCTCTCTGGACCCCAGCCCAATTCCCTCCTCTCTGGACCCCAGCCCAATACCCTCCTCTCTGGACCCCAGCCCAATACCCTCCTCTCTGGACCCCAGCCCAATACCCTCCTCTCTGGACCCCAGCCCAATACCCTCCTCTCTGGACCCCAGCCCAATACCCTCCTCTCTGGACCCCAGCCCAATTCCCTCCTCTCTGGACCCCAGCCCAATACCCTCCTCTCTGGACCCCAGCCCAATACCCTCCTCTCTGGACCCCAGCCCAATACCCTCCTCTCTGGACCCCAGCCCAATACCCTCCTCTCTGGACCCCAGCCCAATACCCTCCTCTCTGGACCCCAGCCCAATACCCTCCTCTCTGGACCCCAGCCCAATACCCTCCTCTCTGGACCCCAGCCCAATAACCTCCTCTCTGGACCCCAGCCCAATACCCTCCTCTCTGGACCCCAGCCCAATACCCTCCTCTCTGGACCCCAGCCCTCCTCTCTGGACCCCAGCCCTCCTCTCTGGACCCCAGCCCTCCTCTCTGGACCCCAGCCCAATACCCTCCTCTCTGGACCCCAGCCCTATACCCTCCTCTCTGGACCCCAGCCCTATACCCTCCTCTCTGGACCCCAGCCCAATACCCTCCTCTCTGGACCCCAGCCCTCCTCTCTGGACCCCAGCCCAATACCCTCCTCTCTGGACCCCAGCCCAATACCCTCCTCTCTGGACCCCAGCCCTATACCCTCCTCTCTGGACCCCAGCCCAATACCCTCCTCTCTGGACCCCAGCCCTATACCCTCCTCTCTGGACCCCAGCCCAATACCCTCCTCTCTGGACCCCAGCCCTATACCCTCCTCTCTGGACCCCAGCCCAATTCCCTCCTCTCTGGACCCCAGCCCTCCTCTCTGGACCCCAGCCCTCCTCTCTGGACCCCAGCCCTCCTCTCTGGACCCCAGCCCTATACCCTCCTCTCTGGACCCCAGCCCTATACCCTCCTCTCTGGACCCCAGCCCTCCTCTCTGGACCCCAGCCCAATACCCTCCTCTCTGGACCCCAGCCCAATACCCTCCTCTCTGGACCCCAGCCCAATACCCTCCTCTCTCTCTGTATGACATTTGTTTTCTTTGCAACACTCATCCTCCTCCTCCTCTTCTTCTTGTTAAATGAATAATTTCGTTCCAGTATTTCCTTTCTTGCACCACAATGGAATCTCTGACTCTTGTCACAAAATAGTCTGTTTGTTTTAATTGGAATAGCAACCTTTTTAACCAGGAAGTATTGTTCATAACAGCCCTGAATGACATCATCCCCCATTCCTTCCTGCTTCCTCCCCCATTCCTTCCTGCTTCCTCCCCCATTCCTGGTACCTGCACAATAGTACTCCACTATTTCCTCTCTACTTCACGAGGATGACCATCTAATGTCTCTGGCTGATTTTATTATTGGAATACCACTTTAACCCATGAAGGAATGTTTGTTCTTGAAACCCCGTGAATGACAGGATCTAATGTCTCTGGCTCTGTCAGTGCTGAGATACGGGTAACTAACAGAATAAAGGAAACCCTTGAGGAAATGGGTGGGACACAAAGTCTATTGAAAGCGGGTGCTTCCACACATGAGCGGTTCCTGAGTTCATTAAGTCATTAAACATCCCATCATGCTTAGGGGGTCATGTATAAAAAATGCTGGGCAGGCCATTATTTTGCCTGTCATGGCTGTGCTCCGATAGGATGACACAGGGCTTGAGTGGTCCCTGAAGGGTTTAATGAGCATGAGTGGTGTAAACCTGTGTGCCATGGCCGTCTGTCACCAGTACCTCAACCCAATTCAACACTTACGGGAGGTTCTGGAGCGGTCGCCTGAGACAGCGTTTTCCACCACCATCAACAAAACACCAAATGATGGAATTCCTCGTGGAAGAATGGTGTCGTAGAGTTCCTTGTAGAATCTATGCCAAGGTGCATTGAAGCTGTTCTGGCTGGCTGGTGGCCCAATGCCCTGTTAAGACACTTTTACATTAGTATTTTGGCAGTTACCTGTATATCAGGTCTTTGGTCTCTCTGACTGTCTCTCTGGCTGTCTCTCTGGCTGTCTCTCTGGCTGTCTGACTGTCTCTCTGGCTGTCTCTCTGGCTGTCTCTCTGGCTGTCTCTCTGGCTGTCTCTCTGGCTGTCTCTCTGGCTGTCTCTCTGGCTGTCTCTCTGTCTCTCTGGCTGTCTCTCTGGCTGTCTGACTGTCTCTCTGGCTGTCTCTCTGGCTGTCTGACTGTCTCTCTGGCTGTCTCTCTGGCTGTCTCTCTGTCTCTCTGGCTGTCTCTCTGACTGTCTCTCTGGCTGTCTCTCTGACTGTCTCTCTGGCTGTCTCTCTGGCTGTCTCTCTGGCTGTCTCTCTGGCTGTCTCTATGGCTATTTCTCTGTCTCTCTGGCTGTCTCTCTGTCTGTCTGTCTGTCTGTGTGTGTCTCTCTGTCTGTCTCCTGGTTGAGGAGTGTGTGTGGTGTCGAGGAGTGTGTGTTCAGAACTACCCAGTAAGTGTGATGTGTATTCTGTGTGTTTCAGGGAGCCAGAGAAGAGAGTCTGCATCTGCTACGACGCTTCTATAAGGTAAGTTTTCCTCTCTCTCTCACGCACGCACGCACGCACGGACGCACGCACACACACATACACACACACACACACACACATACACACACACACACACACACACACACACACACACACATATACACATACACATACACGTACACACACGTACACACACGTTAAGCCTTCATTCTTGTTATCCTACCTTGTCAAGGCGTTCTGGTGCCTTGTGAGGGACATTGTGTTCCTGGTAATGTAGGAAAACACGTCTACAAAGCCAGTGTTCCTCTCACACCCTTGGGTCTGGTGTTTTTACAACACCAGTGTAGAGCTTAACTCAGTTTCTCCCCAGTAATGCCTTTGGTGGTGTATCTCCTGTCAGGCTGAAAGGGTATGGGTTAGTTAGTGTAGGGGGGCTTTGGGTGGGGTGGTGGTGGGGGGGGAGTTCAATATTATATCTGTTTCGGCTTCTTGCGGTCAATTTTGCATTTATGTTCCGGCCCCCTGACCATCCACTCAATTAAAAATTGGCCCGCGGCTGAATCTAGTTGATGATCCCTGCTGTAGGGGTTAGGGCTGTAGGGGTTAGGGCTGTAGGGGTCAGGGCTGTAGGGGTTAGGGCTGTAGGGGTTAGGGCTGTAGGGGTTAGGGCTGTAGGGGTTAGGGCTGTAGGGGTTAGGGTTAGGGCTGTAGGGGTTAGGGCCGTAGGGGTTAGGGTTAGGGCTGTAGGGGTTAGGGCCGTAGGGGTTAGGGCTGTAGGGGTTAGGGCTGTAGGGGTTAGGGTTAGGGCTGTAGGGCTGTAGGGGTTAGGGCTGTAGGGGTTAGGGCTGTAGGGGTTAGGGCTGTAGGGGTTAGGGCTGTAGGGGTCAGGGCTGTAGGGGTTAGGGCTGTAGGGGTTAGGGTTAGTGCTGTAGGGGTTAGGGCTGTAGGGGTTAGGGCTGTAGGGGTTAGGGTTAGTGCTGTAGGGGTTAGGGCTGTAGGGGTTAGGGCTGTAGGGGTTAGGGCTGTAGGGCTGTAGGGGTTAGGGCTGTAGGGGTTAGGGCTGTAGGGGTTAGGGCTGTAGGGGTTAGGGCTGTAGGGGTTAGGGCTGTAGGGGTTAGGGTTAGGGCTGTAGGGGTTAGGGCTGTAGGGGTTAGGGCTGTAGGGGTTAGGGTTAGGGCTGTAGGGGTTAGGGCTGTAGGGGTTAGGGCTGTAGGGGTTAGGGTTAGTGCTGTAGGGGTTAGGGTTAGGGCTGTAGGGGTTAGGGCTGTAGGGGTTAGGGCTGTAGGGGTTAGGGTTAGGGCTGTAGGGGTTAGGGTTAGGGCTGTAGGGGTTAGGGCTGTAGGGGTTAGGGCTGTAGGGCTGTAGGGGTTAGGGTTAGGGCTGTAGGGGTTAGGGCTGTAGGGGTTAGGGCTGTAGGGGTTAGGGCTGTAGGGGTTAGGATTAGGGCTGTAGGGGTTAGGGCTGTAGGGGTTAGGGCTGTAGGGGTTAGGGTTAGGGCTGTAGTGGTTAGGGTTAGGGCTGTAGGGGTTAGGGCTGTAGGGGTTAGGGCTTTAGGGGTTAGGGTTAGGGCTGTAGGGGTTAGGGTTAGGGCTGTAGGGGTTAGGACTGTAGGGGTTAGGGCTGTAGGGGTTAGGGCTGTAGGGGTTAGGGTTAGGGCTGTAGGGGTTAGGGCTGTAGGGGTTAGGGTTAGGGCTGTAGGGGTTAGGGCTGTAGGGGTTAGGGCTGTAGGGGTTAGGGTTAGGGCTGTAGGGGTTAGGGCTGTAGGGGTTAGGGTTAGGGCTGTAGGGGTTAGGGCTGTAGGGCTGTAGGGGTTAGGGCTGTAGGGGTTAGGGTTAGGGCTGTAGGGGTTAGGGTTAGGGCTGTAGGGGTTAGGGCTGTAGGGGTTAGGGCTGTAGTGGTTAGGGCTGTAGGGGTTAGGGCTGTAGGGGTTAGGGCTGTAGTGGTTAGGGCTGTAGGGCTGTAGGGGTTAGGGCTGTAGGGGTTAGGGTTAGGGCTGTAGGGGTTAGGGCTGTAGGGGTTAGGGCTGTAGGGGTTAGGGCTGTAGGGGTTAGGGTTAGGGCTGTAGTGGTTAGGGCTGTAGGGGTTAGGGTTAGGGCTGTAGGGGTTAGGGCTGTAGGGGTTAGGGCTGTAGTGGTTAGGGCTGTAGTGGTTAGGGCTGTAGGGGTTAGGGCTGTAGGGGTTAGGGTTAGGGCTGTAAGGGTTAGGGCTGTAGGGGTTAGGGCTGTAGGGGTTAGGGCTGTAGGGGTTAGGGCTGTAGGGGTTAGGGCTGTAGGGGTTAGGGTTAGGGCTGTAGGGGTTAGGGCTGTAGGGGTTATGGCTGTAGGGGTTAGGGCTGTTGGGGTTAGGGCTGTAGGGGTTAGGGCTGTTGGGGTTAGGGCTGTAGGGGTTAGGGTTAGGGCTGTAGGGGTTAGGGCTGTAGAGGTTAGGGCTGTAGGGGTTAGGGCTGTAGGGGTTAGGGCTGTAGGGGTTAGGGCTGTAGGGGTTAGGGCTGTAGGGGTTAGGGTTGTAGGGCTGTAGTGGTTAGGGTTAGGGCTGTAGGGGTTAGGGGTTAGGGCTGTAGGGGTTAGGGCTGTAGGGGTTAGGGCTGTAGTGGTCAGGGCTGTAGGGCTGTAGGGGTTAGGGCTGTAGTGGTTAGGGCTGTAGGGGTTAGGGCTGTAGGGGTTAGGGTTAGGGCTGTAGGGGTTAGGGCTGTAGGGGTTAGGGCTGTAGGGGTCAGGGCTGTAGGGGTTATGGCTGTAGGGGTTAGGGCTGTAGGGGTTAGGGTTAGGGCTGTAGGGGTTAGGGCTGTAGGGGTTATGGCTGTAGGGGTTAGGGTTAGGGCTGTAGGGGTTAGGGTTAGGGCTGTAGGGGTTAGGGCTGTAGGGGTTAGGGCTGTAGGGGTTAGGGCTGTAGTGGTTAGGGTTAGGGCTGTAGGGGTTAGGGCTGTTGGGGTTAGGGCTGTAGGGGTTAGGGCTGTTGGGGTTAGGGCTGTAGGGGTTAGGGCTGTAGGGGTTAGGGCTGTAGGGGTTAGGGCTGTAGGGGTTAGGGCTGTAGGGGTTAGGGCTGTAGGGGTTAGGGTTGTAGGGCTGTAGTGGTTAGGGTTAGGGCTGTAGGGGTTAGGGTTAGGGCTGTAGGGGTTAGGGCTGTAGGGGTTAGGGCTGTAGGGGTTAGGGCTGTAGGGGTTAGGGTTAGGGCTGTAGGGGTTAGGGCTGTAGGGGTTAGGGCTGTAGGGGTTAGGGTTAGGGCTGTAGGGGTTAGGGCTGTTGGGGTTAGGGCTGTAGGGGTTAGGGCTGTAGTGGTTAGGGCTGTTGGGGTTAGGGCTGTTGGGGTTAGGGCTGTTGGGGTTAGGGCTGTAGGGGTTAGGGCTGTAGGGGTTAGGGTTAGGGCTGTAGGGGTTAGGGCTGTAGGGGTTAGGGCTGTAGGGGTTAGGGCTGTTGGGGTTAGGGCTGTTGGGGTTAGGGCTGTTGGGGTTAGGGCTGTAGGGGTTAGGGCTGTAGGGGTTAGGGCTGTAGGGGTTAGGGCTGTAGGGGTTAGGGCTGTAGGGCTGTAGTGGTTAGGGTTAGGGCTGTACGGGTTAGGGGTTAGGGCTGTAGGGGTTAGGGCTGTAGTGGTTAGGGTTAGGGCTGTTGGGGTTAGGGCTGTAGGGGTTAGGGCTGTAGGGGTTAGGGCTGTAGGGGTTAGGGCTGTAGGGGTTAGGGCTGTAGGGGTTAGGGCTGTAGGGCTGTAGTGGTTAGGGTTAGGGCTGTACGGGTTAGGGGTTAGGGCTGTAGGGGTTAGGGCTGTAGTGGTTAGGGTTAGGGCTGTTGGGGTTAGGGCTGTTGGGGTTAGGGTTAGGGCTGTAGGGGTTAGGGCTGTAGTGGTTAGGGTTAGGGCTGTTGGGGTTAGGGCTGTAGGGGTTAGGGCTGTAGGGGTTAGGGCTGTAGGGGTTAGGGCTGTTGGGGTTAGGGTTAGGGCTGTAGGGGTTAGGGCTGTAGGGGTTAGGGCTGTTGGGGTTAGGGCTGTAGGGGTTAGGGCTGTAGGGGTTAGGGCTGTAGGGGTTAGGGTTAGGGCTGTAGGGGTTAGGGCTGTAGGGGTTAGGGCTGTAGGGGTTAGGGGTTAGGGCTGTAGGGGTTAGGGCTGTAGGGGTTAGGGTTGTAGGGGTTAGGGCTGTACTTTATTTCTAGTGTGTTTTTGTGCTACTTTGTGTTATTTTTAGTGCTACATTGGTTAGTGCGTTGTTGGGTTTAGAGCTGGCGAGAAAGGCATTTCACTGTACTTGTGCATGTGACATTTAAAACTTGAAAACTTGAATTTGTTTCCTGTAAAGGAACTCCTCTGTAGTTTCCTGTAAAGAAACTGTGTTGCCAGCCAGACCTTCTCTGTAGCTGTTAATGAACTGAACCCTGACCCCCTGGACTGTAGATATGATTCACCAATCACCACTAGAGTCTAGATCCGTTTGGCATAGTCACCAATGTTTCAGATGATTTAAAGATGGGTCTAGACACCATGTTTCAGATTATTTAAAGATGGGTCTAGACACCATGTTTCAGATGATTTAAAGAGGAGACTAGTCACCATGTTTCAGATGATTTAAAGAGGAGACTAGTCACCATGTTTCAGATTATTTAAAGAGGAGACTAGTCACCATGTTTCAGATTATTTAAAGAAGCAATAGTGACATGATTCACTTTCCCTTTTTAGTTTCAACTCAATTTAACTCATTTTGTATCTCTTTGTCTCACTCTCTATTTCTCTCTCTCTATTGCTCTCTCTTCCTTGATCTCTCTCTTCGTGTCTCTCTTCCTCTCAGGGGGAGGAGATCTTCCTGGACATGTTTGAAGACGAGTACAGGAGCATGACGGTTAGTCCACCTGTTTCTCTCTCACACACACACACACACACACACACACACACACAAACACGATATACATGTTCTCTTTGTGTTGTTATGACTTTCCTGCGTTATAGTTCTGAGAATAATCTGTGTGTGTGTGTGTGTGTGTGTGTGTGTGTGTGTGTGTGTGTGTGTGTGTGTGTGTGTGTGTGTGTGTGTGTGCGTTCTTGTATAAGCCAGATGTTGTTGTGGAGGGAGGTGCTCAGTACATTTAAATTTTAGTCATTTAGCAGACACTCTTATCCAGAGCGACTTAACAGGAGCAATTAGGGTTAAGTGCCTTGCTCAAGGGCACATCGACAGATTTTTTTCAACCTAGTCGGCTCGGGGGGGATTAGAACCAGAGACCTTTCTGTTACTGGGCACAACGCTCTTACCCACTAAAGCTACCTGCCGCCCCATTCAACTGCTACATGAAGCATGCTTCTTATTAAAAAACCAGCCTCTCGTATCGCTCTTGGACAGCCTTGGATAAAAGTGCAAGTCGGTGGCATTGATGTCTGACAGTCATCGGCCACGTACAGCGCCTTCAGGAAGTATTCAGACCCCTTGACTTATTCCGCATTTTGTTGTGTTTACAGCCTGTATTCAAAACAAATTTAACCTAATTGTTTTTCTCTCTCACCCATCTACACACAATACCCCATAATGACAAAGTGAAAACATGATTTTGAAAAATGAAATACAGAAATATCTCATTTCCATAAGTATTCACACTACCCCTGAGTCAACACATGTTAGAATCCCCCTTTGGCAGCGATTACAGCTGTGAGTCTTTCTGGGTTAGTCTCTCAGAGCTCTCCACACCTGGATTGTGCAACATTCATTATTCTTTTCAAAATTCTTCAAGCTCTGTCAAATTGGTTGTTGATCTTTGCTAGACAACCATTTTCAAGTCTTTTCTTGCCGTAGATTTAAGTTCAAACTGTAACTAGGCCACTCAGGAACATTCACCGTCGTCTTGGAAAGCAACTCCAGTGTATATTTGTCCTTGTGTTTTAGGTTATTGTCCTGCTGAAAGGTGAATTCATCTCCCAGTGTCTGTTGGAAAGAAGACTGAACCATGCAACTTATTATGTGACTTGTTAAGCACATTTTTTACTCCTGAACTTATTTAGGCTTGCCAGAACAAAGGGGGTTGAATACTTATTGACTCAAAGACATTTCAGCTTTTCATTTTTTTTTTTTTTTTTTGTAAACATTTTCGAAAACATTATTCTACTTTGACATTATGGGGGTATTGTGTGTATGGAGAAGAAGGTTGATATGATGTTTTTTTAATGGTGTAATGATGTCATAGTATCGTGGGGGACCAGGAAAGAGTTAGTATATACATTGGTTTGGTGCCAGAAAGTCTACATTCCGTTATGTCAAAGGAGATTAATGATGTTTGGTCCGGCAGGTAGCTTTAGTGGTTAAGAGCGTTGTGCCCAGTAACCGAAAGGTCGCTGGTTCTAATCCCCCCCGAGCCGACTAGGTTGAAAAATCTGTCGATGTGCCCCTTGAGCAAGGCACTTAACCCTAAATTGCTCCTGTAAGTCGCTCTGGATAAGAGCGTCTGCTAAATGACTAAAAAATAAATGTTTAGGGTAGCGTGATTGATGGACAGGATATAATGACCTGGGGGCAAAGGGTAATAACAACAGAGAAAGGGATGGGCCCACGATGATTACCAGATGGTCGTGGAGAAGTTTGTAACAGGCTGTATAAGAGAGAGTGAATCCCAAATGTCTGTTATAACTAACCATGGTAACGACTAATAAAACATTTACATCAACTCCTCATCAAAAGTGTCGAAGTACATAATAATAATAATAATAATGTGCCATTTAGCAGACGCTTTTATCCAAAGCGACTTACAGTCATGCGTGCATACATTTTTTACGTATGGGTGGTCCCGGGGATCGAACCCCACTACCCTGGCGTTACAAGCGCCGTGCTCTACCAATTGAGCTACAGAGGACCACGTACATCCTTAAATTCGTAATCACTTGATACCTAGAAAACTCATCATGACAAAGGTACTGCTCTGTTTCAGCTGTTATGGTCAGTCTAGCTGTATGGAGAAGAAGGTACTGCTCTGTTTCAGCTGTTATGGTCAGTCTAGCTGTATGGAGGAGAAGGTACTGCTCTGTTTCAGCTGTTATGGTCAGTCTAGCTGTATGGAGGAGAAGGTACTGCTCTGTTTCAGCTGTTATGGTCAGTCTAGCTGAGTGGAGGAGAAGGTACTGCTCTGTTTCAGCTGTTATGGTCAGTCTAGCTGTATGGAGGAGAAGGTACTGCTCTGTTTCAGCTGTTATGGTCAGTCTAGCTGTATGGAGGAGAAGGTACTGTTCTGTTTCAGCTGTTATGGTCAGTCTAGCTGTATGGAGGAGAAGGTACTGCTCTGTTTCAGCTGTTATGGTCAGTCTAGCTGTATGGAGAAGGTACTGCTCTGTTTAAGCTGTTATGGTCAGTCTAGCTGTATGGAGGAGAAGGTACTGCTCTGTTTCAGCTGTTATGGTCAGTCTAGCTCTATGGAGAAGGTACTGCTCTGTTTCAGCTGTTATGGTCAGTCTAGCTGTATGGAGGAGAAGGTACTGCTCTGTTTCAGCTGTTATGGTCAGTCTAGCTGTATGGAGGAGAAGGTACTGCTCTGTTTCAGCTGTTATGGTCAGTCTAGCTGTATGGAGGAGAAGGTACTGCTCTGTTTCAGCTGTTATGGTCAGTCTAGCTGTATGGAGGAGAAGGTACTGCTCTGTTTCAGCTGTTATGGTCAGTCTAGCTGTATGGAGGAGAAGGTACTGCTCTGTTTCAGCTGTTATGGTCAGTCTAGCTGTATGGAGGAGAAGGTACTGCTCTGTTTCAGCTGTTATGGTCAGTCTAGCTGTATGGAGGAGAAGGTACTGCTCTGTTTCAGCTGTTATGGTCAGTCTAGCTGTATGGAGGAGAAGGTACTGCTCTGTTTCAGCTGTTATGGTCAGTCTAGCTGAATGGAGGAGAAGGTACTGCTCTGTTTCAGCTGTTATGGTCAGTCTAGCTGTATGGAGGAGAAGGTACTGCTCTGTTTCAGCTGTTATGGTCAGTCTAGCTGTATGGAGAAGGTACTGCTCTGTTTCAGCTGTTATGGTCAGTCTAGCTGTATGGAGAAGGTACTGCTCTGTTTCAGCTGTTATGGTCAGTCTAGCTGTATGGAGAAGGAGGTACTGCTCTGTTTCAGCTGTTATGGTCAGTCTAGCTGTATGGAGAAGGTACTGCTCTGTTTTAGCTGTTATGGTCAGTCTAGCTGTATGGAGAAGGTACTGCTCTGTTTCAGCTGTTATGGTCAGTCTAGCTGTATGGAGGAGAAGGTACTGCTCTGTTTCAGCTGTTATGGTCAGTCTAGCTGTATGGAGGAGAAGGTACTGCTCTGTTTCAGCTGTTATGGTCAGTCTAGCTGTATGGAGGAGAAGGTACTGCTCTGTTTCAGCTGTTATGGTCAGTCTAGCTGTATGGAGAAGAAGGTACTGCTCTGTTTCAGCTGTTATGGTCAGTCTAGCTGTATGGAGGAGAAGGTACTGCTCTGTTTCAGCTGTTATGGTCAGTCTAGCTGTATGGAGAAGGTACTGCTCTGTTTCAGCTGTTATGGTCAGTCTAGCTGTATGGAGAAGGTACTGCTCTGTTTCAGCTGTTATGGTCAGTCTAGCTTTATGGAGAAGGTACTGCTCTGTTTCAGCTGTTATGGTCAGTCTAGCTGTATGGAGAAGAAGGTACTGCTCTGTTTCAGCTGTTATGGTCAGTCTAGCTGTATGGAGGAGAAGGTACTGCTCTGTTTCAGCTGTTATGGTCAGTCTAGCTGTATGGAGGAGAAGGTACTGCTCTGTTTCAGCTGTTATGGTCAGTCTAGCTGTATGGAGGAGAAGGTACTGCTCTGTTTCAGCTGTTATGGTCAGTCTAGCTGTATGGAGGAGAAGGTACTGCTCTGTTTCAGCTGTTATGGTCAGTCTAGCTGTATGGAGGAGAAGGTACTGCTCTGTTTCAGCTGTTATGGTCAGTCTAGCTGTATGGAGGAGAAGGTACTGCTCTGTTTCAGCTGTTATGGTCAGTCTAGCTGTATGGAGGAGAAGGTACTGCTCTGTTTCAGCTGTTATGGTCAGTCTAGCTGTATGGAGGAGAAGGTACTGCTCTGTTTCAGCTGTTATGGTCAGTCTAGCTGTATGGAGGAGAAGGTACTGCTCTGTTTCAGCTGTTATGGTCAGTCTAGCTGTATGGAGGAGAAGGTACTGCTCTGTTTCAGCTGTTATGGTCAGTCTAGCTGTATGGAGGAGAAGGTACTGCTCTGTTTCAGCTGTTATGGTCAGTCTAGCTGTATGGAGAAGGTACTGCTCTGTTTCAGCTGTTATGGTCAGTCTAGCTGTATGGAGGAGAATGTACTGCTCTGTTTCAGCTGTTATGGTCAGTCTAGCTGTATGGAGGAGAAGGTACTGCTCTGTTTCAGCTGTTATGGTCAGTCTAGCTGTATGGAGAAGGTACTGCTCTGTTTCAGCTGTTATGGTCAGTCTAGCTGTATGGAGGAGAAGGTACTGCTCTGTTTCAGCTGTTATGGTCAGTCTAGCTGTATGGAGGAGAAGGTACTGCTCTGTTTCAGCTGTTATGGTCAGTCTAGCTGTATGGAGAAGGTACTGCTCTGTTTCAGCTGTTATGGTCAGTCTAGCTGTATGGAGGAGAAGGTACTGCTCTGTTTCAGCTGTTATGGTCAGTCTAGCTGTATGGAGAAGGTACTGCTCTGTTTCAGCTGTTATGGTCAGTCTAGCTGTATGGAGGAGAAGGTGCTGCTCTGTTTCAGCTGTTATGGTCAGTCTAGCTGTATGGAGAAGGTACTGCTCTGTTTCAGCTGTTATGGTCAGTCTAGCTGTATGGAGAAGGTACTGCTCTGTTTCAGCTGTTATGGTCAGTCTAGCTGTATGGAGAAGGTGCTGCTCTGTTTCAGCTGTTATGGTCAGTCTAGCTGTATGGAGGAGAAGGTACTGCTCTGTTTCAGCTGTTATGGTCAGTCTCGCTGTATGGAGAAGAAGGTACTGCTCTGTTTCAGCTGTTATGGTCAGTCTAGCTGTATGGAGGAGAAGGTACTGCTCTGTTTCAGCTGTTATGGTCAGTCTAGCTGTATGGAGAAGAAGGTACTGCTCTGTTTCAGCTGTTATGGTCAGTCTAGCTGTATGGAGAAGGTACTGCTCTGTTTCAGCTGTTATGGTCAGTCCTGCTTTATGGAGAAGGTACTGCTCTGTTTCAGATGTTATGGTCAGTCTCGCTGTATGGAGAAGGTGCTTTTTTGTGTCCTTAAGTGTCCATGCACCCATCCATACCTTTTGAAATGTTTGAGTCCCTTTATGATATAATGTGATTTGTGGATTCCAGTAGAGTATTATAGAGTGTGTGTCGTCCCTCTCCAGAGCAAGCCCCTGAACGTGGAGTACCTGATGATGGATGCATCCGTGTTGCTTCCCCCAACGGGGACTCCTCTGACTGGGATAGACTTCGTTAAGAGACTGCCCTGTGGAGGAGTAGAGAAGACCAGACGGGTACACACACACACACACACACACACACACACACACTGAGACACACACACACACTGACACGCACACACACACACACACACTGACACACACACACACACACACACACACACACACACACACACACACACACACTGAGACACACACACACACTGAGACACACACACACACACACACTGAGACACACACACACTGAGACACACACACACACACACACACACACACACACACACACACACACACACACACACACACACACACTGAGACACACACACACTGAGACACACACACACACACACTGAGACACACACACACTGACACACACACACACACTGAGACACACACACACACACTGAGACACACACACACACACACTGACACGCACACACACACTGACACGCGCACACACACACACACTGACACGCACACACACACACACTGAGACACGCACACACACACACACTGAGACACACACACAC
Source organism: Coregonus lavaretus (assembly GCF_964263955.1). Taxonomy (NCBI): domain Eukaryota; kingdom Metazoa; phylum Chordata; class Actinopteri; order Salmoniformes; family Salmonidae; genus Coregonus; species Coregonus lavaretus. The sequence continues at coordinate 338,635 of NW_028165087.1, forward strand.
ACTGACACACACACTGAGACACACACACACACACACACACACACACACACACACACTGAGACACACACACACACACACACACACACACACACACACACACACTGAGACACACACACACACACACACACTGAGACACACACACACACACACACACACACACACACACTGAGACACACACACTGAGACACACACACTGAGACACACACACACACACACTGAGACACACACACACTGAGACACACACACAAACACACACTGAGACACACACACACTGAGACAAACACACACTGAGACAAACACACACTGAGACAAACACACACTGAGACACACACAAACACACACTGAGACACACACACACTGAGACACACACACACTGAGACAAACACACACTGAGACAAACACACTCTGAGACACACACACACACACACACACACACTGAGACAAACACACACTGACACACACTGACCCAGCCACTCTGTGTTGAATATGTTAGTGACCTGTGTTCTCTTCTACAGGCCATCCGTGTGTTCTTCATGTTGAGATCATTATCTCTTCAGCTGCAGGGAGAACCAGAGACACAGCTTCCTCTCACACGCTCTGAAGACCTCATCAAGACTGACGATGTTCTAGACCTAAGTAAGATTGTGTGTTTGTGTGTTACACTCTGAAGACCTCATCAAGACTGACCATATTCTAGACCTAAGTAAGACTGTGTGTTACACTCTGAAGACCTCATCAAGACTGACAATATTCTAGACCTAAGTAAGACTGTGTGTTACACTCTGAAGACCTCATCAAGACTGACCATGTTCTAGACCTAAGTAAGACTGTGTGTTACACTCTGAAGACCTCATCAAGACTGACCATGTTCTAGACCTAAGTAAGACTGTGTGTTACACTCTGAAGACCTCATCAAGACTGACCATGTTCTAGACCTAAGTAAGACTGTGTGTTACACTCTGAAGACATCATCAAGACTGACCATGTTCTAGACCTAAGTAAGACTGTGTGTTACACTCTGAAGACCTCATCAAGACTGACTATGTTCTAGACCTAAGTAAAACTGTGTGTTACACTCTGAAGACCTCATCAAGACTGACCATGTTCTAGACCTAAGTAAGACTGTGTGTTACACTCTGAAGACCTCATCAAGACTGACCATGTTCTAGACCTAAGTAAGACTGTGTGTTACACTCTGAAGACCTCATCAAGACTGACTATGTTCTAGACCTAAGTAAAACTGTGTGTTACACTCTGAAGACCTCATCAAGACTGACTGTTCTAGACCTAAGTAAGACTGTGTGTTACACTCTGAAGACCTCATCAAGACTGACAATGTTCTAGACCTAAGTAAGACTTTGCTACACTCTGAAGACCTCATCAAGACTGACCATGTTCTAGACCTAAGTAAGACTGTGTGTTACACTCTGAATACCTCATCAAGACTGAACATGTTCTAGACCTAAGTAAGACTGTGTGTTTGTGTGTTACACTCTGAAGACCTCATCAAGACTGACCATGTTCTAGACCTAAATAAGACTGTGTGTTACACTCTGAAGACCTCATCAAGACTGAGGATGTTCTAGACCTAAGTAAGACTGTGTGTTACACTCTGAAGACCTCATCAAGACTGACCATGTTCTAAACCTAAGTAAGACTGTGTGTTACACTCTGAAGACCTCATCAAGACTGACCATGTTCTAGACCTAAGTAAGACTGTGTGTTACACTCTGAAGACCTCATCAAGACTGACCATGTTCTAAACCTAAGTAAGACTGTGTGTTACACTCTGAAGACCTCATCAAGACTGACCATGTTCTAGACCTAAATAAGACTGTGTGTTACACTCTGAAGACCTCATCAAGACTGACAATGTTCTAGACCTAAGTAAGACTGTGTGTTTGTGTGTTACACTCTGAAGACCTCATCAAGACTGACCATGTTCTAGACCTAAGTAAGACTGTGTGTTTGTGTGTTACACTCTGAAGACCTCATCAATACTGACCATGTTCTAGACCTAAATAAGACTGTGTTACACTCTGAAGACCTCATCAAGACTGACCATGTTCTAGACCTAAGTAAGACTGTGTGTTACACTCTGAAGACCTCATCAAGACTGACCATGTTCTAGACCTAAATAAGACTGTGTGTTACACTCTGAAGACCTCATCAAGACTGACAATGTTCTAGACCTAAGTAAGACTGTGTGTTTGTGTGTTACACTCTGAAGACCTCATCAAGACTGACCATGTTCTAGACCTAAGTAAGACTGTGTTTGTGTGTTACACTCTGAAGACCTCATCAATACTGACCATGTTCTAGACCTAAGTAAGACTGTGTGTTACACTCTGAAGACCTCATCAAGACTGACTATGTTCTAGACCTAAGTAAGACTGTGTTACACTCTGAATACCTCATCAAGACTGACAATGTTCTAGACCTAAGTAAGACTGTGTGTTACACTCTGAAGACCTCATCAAGACTGACCATGTTCTAGACCTAAGTAAAACTGTGTGTTACACTCTGAAGACCTCATCAAGACTGACTATGTTCTAGACCTAAGTAAGACTGTGTGTTACACTCTGAAGACCTCATCAAGACTGACCATGTTCTAGACCTAAGTAAGACTGTGTTACACTCTGAAGACCTCATCAAGACTGACCATGTTCTAGACCTAAGTAAGACTGTGTGTTACACTCTGAAGACCTCATCAAGACTGAACATGTTCTAGACCTAAGTAAGACTGTGTGTTTGTGTGTTACACTCTGAAGACCTCATCAAGACTGACCATGTTCTAGACCTAAGTAAGACTGTGTTACACTCTGAAGACCTCATCAAGACTGACCATGTTCTAGACCTAAGTAAGACTGTGTGTTTGTGTGTTACACTCTGAAGACCTCATCAAGACTGACCATGTTCTAGACCTAAGTAAGACTGTGTGTTACACTCTGAAGACCTCATCAAGACTGACCATGTTCTAGACCTAAATAAGACTGTGTGTTACACTCTGAAGACCTCATCAAGACTGATGATGTTCTAGACCTAAGTAAGACTATGTGTTACACTCTGAAGACCTCATCAAGACCGACTATGTTCTAGACTTAAGTAAGACTGTGTGTTTGTGTGTTACACTCTGAAGACCTCATCAAGACTGACCATGTTCTAGACCTAAGTAAGACTGTGTTACACTCTGAAGACCTCATCAAGACTGACCATGTTCTAGACCTAAGTAAGACTGTGTGTTACACTCTGAAGACCTCATCAAGACTGACCATGTTCTAAACCTAAGTAAGACTGTGTGTTACACTCTGAAGACCTCATCAAGACTGACCATGTTCTAGACCTAAGTAAGACTGTGTGTTTGTGTGTTACACTCTGAAGACCTCATCAAGACTGACCATGTTCTAGACCTAAGTAAGACTGTGTGTTTGTGTGTTACACTCTGAAGACCTCATCAATACTGACCATGTTCTAGACCTAAGTAAGACTGTGTGTTACACTCTGAAGACCTCATCAAGACTGACTATGTTCTAGACCTAAGTAAGACTGTGTTACACTCTGAAGACCTCATCAAGACTGACCATGTTCTAGACCTAAGTAAGACTGTGTGTTACACTCTGAAGACCTCATCAAGACTGACCATGTTCTAGACCTAAGTAAGACTGTGTGTTAGACTCTGAAGACCTCATCAAGACTGACCATGTTCTAGACCTAAGTAAGACTGTGTGTTTGTGTGTTACACTCTGAAGACCTCATCAAGACTGACCATGTTCTAGACCTAAGTAAGACTGTGTGTTACACTCTGAAGACCTCATCAAGACTGACTATGTTCTAGACCTAAGTAAGACTGTGTGTTTGTTACACTCTGAAGACCTCATCAAGACTGACCATGTTCTAGACCTAAGACTGTGTGTTACACTCTGAAGACCTCATCAAGACTGACAATGTTCTAGACCTAAGTAAGACTGTGTTACACTCTGAAGACCTCATCAAGACTGACAATGTTCTAGACCTAAGTAAGACTGTGTGTTACACTCTGAAGACCTCATCAAGACTGACAATGTTCTAGACCTAAGTAAGACTGTGTGTTACACTCTGAAGACCTCATCAAGACTGACCATGTTCTAGACCTAAGTAAGACTGTGTGTTTGTGTGTTACACTCTGAAGACCTCATCAAGACTAACTATGTTCTAGACCTAAGTAAGACTGTGTGTTACACTCTGAAGACCTCATCAAGACTGACTATGTTCTAGACCTAAGTAAGACTGTGTGTTACACTCTGAAGACCTCATCAAGACTGACCATGTTCTAGACCTAAGTAAGACTGTGTGTTACACTCTGAAGACCTCATCAAGACTGACCATGTTCTAGACCTAAGTAAGACTGTGTGTTACACTCTGAAGACCTCATCAAGACTGACAATGTTCTAGACCTAAGTAAGACTGTGTGTTGCACTCTGAAGACCTCATCAAGACTGACAATGTTCTAGACCTAAGTAAGACTGTGTGTTGCACTCTGAAGACCTCATCAAGACTGACCATGTTCTAGACCTAAGTAAGACTGTGTGTTACACTCTGAAGACCTCATCAAGACTGACCATGTTCTAGACCTAAGTAAGACTGTGTGTTACACTCTGAAGACCTCATCAAGACTGACCATGTTCTAGACCTAAGTAAGACTGTGTGTTTGTGTGTTACACTCTGAAGACCTCATCAAGACTGACCATGTTCTAGACCTAAGTAAGACTGTGTGTTACACTCTGTAGACCTCATCAAGACTGACCATGTTCTAGACCTAAGTAAGACTGTGTTACACTCTGAAGACCTCATCAAGACTGACCATGTTCTAGACTTAAGTAAGACTGTGTTACACTCTGAAGACCTCATCAAGACTGACCATGTTCTAGACCTAAGTAAGACTGTGTGTTACACTCTGAAGACCTCATCAAGACTGACCATGTTCTAAACCTAAGTAAGACTGTGTGTTTGTGTGTTACACTCTGAAGACCTCATCAAGACTAACTATGTTCTAGACCTAAGTAAGACTGTGTGTTACACTCTGAAGACCTCATCAAGACTGACTATGTTCTAGACCTAAGTAAGACTGTGTGTTTGTTACACTCTGAAGACCTCATCAAGACTGACAATGTTCTAGACCTAAGTAAGACTGTGTGTTACACTCTGAAGACCTCATCAAGACTGACAATGTTCTAGACCTAAGTAAGACTGTGTGTTGCACTCTGAAGACCTCATCAAGACTGACCATGTTCTAGACCTAAGTAAGACTGTGTGTTACACTCTGAAGACCTCATCAAGACTGACCATGTTCTAGACCTAAGTAAGACTGTGTGTTACACTCTGAAGACCTCATCAAGACTGACCATGTTCTAGACCTAAGTAAGACTGTGTGTTACACTCTGAAGACCTCATCAAGACTGACCATGTTCTAGACCTAAGTAAGACTGTGTGTTACACTCTGAAGACCTCATCAAGACTGACCATGTTCTAGACCTAAGTAAGACTGTGTGTTACACTCTGAAGACCTCATCAAGACTGACCATGTTCTAGACCTAAGTAAGACTGTGTGTTACACTCTGAAGCATCAAGACTGACCATGTTCTAGACCTAAGTAAGACTGTGTGTTACACTCTGAAGACCTCATCAAGACTGACCATGTTCTAGACCTAAGTAAGACTGTGTGTTACACTCTGAAGACCTCATCAAGACTGACCATGTTCTAGACCTAAGTAAGACTGTGTTACACTCTGAAGACCTCATCAAGACTGACCATGTTCTAGACCTAAGTAAGACTGTGTTACACTCTGAAGACCTCATCAAGACTGACCATGTTCTAGACCTAAGTAAGACTGTGTGTGTGTTGGTTACAGTTATAAGGTTGGAACAGACAGAGGGGGGTTCAGGCCCTCAGTGGAAACCTCTGACTCAACTCTCATCTCTGACCCAATCTGATACACTTATCGAGCAGATCAATCTGGACCAAGGTTCTTCCTCTCAGAGAGGGGTAAAACGGAATGAAACACTGATCACTTCCCTTCTGATGCAGAGACAGACCTGGGGAGGGACGGTTGATTAAGTCTCTATCTAATAGAGAGCTGGGGAGGGACGGTTGATTAAGTCTCTATCTAATAGAGACCTGGGGAGGGACTGGTTGATTAAGTCTCTATCTAATAGAGACCTGGGGAGGGACGGTTGATTAAGTCTCTATCTAATAGAGACCTGGGGAGGGACGGTTGTTTGAGTCTCTATCTAATAGAGACCTGGGGAGGGACTGGTTGATTAAGTCTCTATCTAATAGAGACCTGGGGAGGGACTGGTTGATTAAGTCTCTATCTAATAGAGACCTGGGGAGGGACTGGTTGATTAAGTCTCTATCTAATAGAGACCTGGGGAGGGACGGTTGATTAAGTCTCTATCTAATAGAGACCTGGGGAGGGACGGTTGATTAAGTCTCTATCTAATAGAGACCTGGGGAGGGACTGGTTGATTAAGTCTCTATCTAATAGAGACCTGGGGAGGGACGGTTGATTAAGTCTCTATCTAATAGAGACCTGGGGAGGGACGGTTGATTAAGTCTCTATCTAATAGAGAGCTGGGGAGGGACGGTTGATTAAGTCTCTATCTAATAGAGACCTGGGGAGGGACGGTTGATTAAGTCTCTATCTAATAGAGACCTGGGGAGGGACTGGTTGATTAAGTCTCTATCTAATAGAGACCTGGGGAGGGACGGTTGATTAAGTCTCTATCTAATAGAGACCTGGGGAGGGACTGGTTGATTAAGTCTCTATCTAATAGAGAGCTGGGGAGGGACGGTTGATTAAGTCTCTATCTAATAGAGAGCTGGGGAGGGACGGTTGATTAAGTCTCTATCTAATAGAGAGCCGGGGAGGGACGGTTGATTAAGTCTCTATCTAATAGAGACCTGGGGAGGGACTGGTTGATTAAGTCTCTATCTAATAGAGAGCTGGGGAGGTACGGTTGATTAAGTCTCTATCTAATAGAGACCTGGGGGAGGGACGGTTGATTAAGTCTCTATCTAATAGAGACCTGGGGAGGGACGGTTGATTAAGTCTCTATCTAATAGAGACCTGGGGAGGGACGGTTGATTAAGTCTCTATCTAATAGAGACCTGGGGAGGGACGGTTGATTAAGTCTCTATCTAATAGAGAGCTGGGGAGGGACTGGTTGATTAAGTCTCTATCTAATAGAGACCTGGGGAGGGACGGTTGATTAAGTCTCTATCTAATAGAGACCTGGGGAGGGACGGTTGATTAAGTCTCTATCTAATAGAGACCTGGGGAGGGACGGTTGATTAAGTCTCTATCTAATAGAGACCTGGGGAGGGACGGTTGATTAAGTCTCTATCTAATAGAGACCTGGGGAGGGACGGTTGATTAAGTCTCTATCTAATAGAGACCTGGGGAGGGACGGTTGATTAAGTCTATCTAATAGAGAGCTGGGGAGGGACGGTTGATTAAGTCTCTATCTAATAGAGAGCTGGTGAGGGACTGTTGATTAAGTCTATCTAATAGAGAGCTGGGGAGGGACGGTTGATTAAGTCTCTATCTAATAGAGACCTGGGGAGGGACGGTTGATTAAGTCTCTATCTAATAGAGACCTGGGGAGGGACGGTTGATTAAGTCTATCTAATAGAGACCTGGGGAGGGACGGTTGATTAAGTCTCTATCTAATAGAGACCTGGGGAGGGACGGTTGATTAAGTCTATCTAATAGAGACCTGGGGAGGGACGGTTGATTAAGTCTATCTAATAGAGAGCTGGGGAGGGACGGTTGTTTAAGTCTCTATCTAATAGAGACCTGGGGAGGGACGGTTGTTTAAGTCTCTATCTAATAGAGAGCTGGGGAGGGACGGTTGATTAAGTCTCTATCTAATAGAGACCTGGGGAGGGACTGGTTGATTAAGTCTCTATCTAATAGAGACCTGGGGAGGGACTGGTTGATTAAGTCTCTATCTAATAGAGACCTGGGGAGGGACGGTTGTTTAAGTCTCTATCTAATAGAGAGCTTATGGTGACGTATGACAGAGGTTGATGATTAAGTCTATCTGATAGTAACGTTGATGTCATTGTTTCATTGAAGAGGAAGACAAAGCAGATTTTGTTCCTACCACTGCAGCTAAGTTTAAACCGGGGGGGAATTCCAACCACAATCAATGACAGGGCTCTGTAGACTAAAGGTTATTCTGGGACCGTTAATTCCTCACTTATCGCTGACGATGAAATCATGGCTTTACTCATTTTACATGACATCTCATATTAAAAGATGGAATGTTGACCTCCACATATTTCCTCTCATCGTGTGTCTCTACTGTCTTGACACGGTGGTCCCACACTCCTCATTTAAAAGATACCTGGTTGTTTTATGGTTACGTTTGCGGGTTAGTGTCCATGGTTGTGTGTTCTGTTAGATAACAGTGACCTGATAACCTGTGTGGGGGTGAGGAAGAACGGGGTTGTTACATTTTTTAAAAACGTTTTTAGTCATTTAGCAGACGTTCGTATCCAGAGCCAACAAACCACATATCACAGTAAGAACATTGTGCGCAACAAGTGTTCGTTGTGGTTGTGTTATGGTTGTGGTTGTGTTATGGTTGTGGTTGTGGTCTCGCCCTGTAGATAACAGCGATCTGATCGCCTGTTTGGTGGTGAGTAAGGAGGGCGGTCAGGCCCAAAGGTTCCTGGCGGTGGACGTGTACCAGATGAGCCTGGTGGAACCCGAAACCAAACGGCTGGGCTGGGGAGTGGTCAAGTTCGCTGGGCTGCTACAGGTAAGACGAGGGGGGAGGGAGGGAGGAAGGGGAGGGGGAGGGGGTGGAGGGGGTGGGGGAGGGAGGAGGGAGGGAGGGGGAGGGGAGGGAGAAGGGGGGTGGGGGGAGGGAGGGGAGGGAGAAGGGGGGTGGGGGGAGGGGAGCTGTGTGTTCATGTTAAATGCCTTATGGACAAACTGTGATCCAGTTAGCCTTTTTTAAGTAGTCCTGTAGTATCTCCCTGATTATTACATGTCAAAAGAGTCTAACCTCTCCCCTCCACACAGGCTGACGTCATGACAACAGCTAGTCTTCAAAACAAACAGGACATTACAGACATAAGACCGTAACGCCTGGCGTTACCAGACCGTAACACCTGGCGTTACCAGACCGTAACACCTGGCGTTACCAGACCGTAAAACCTGGCATTACCAGACCGTAAAACCTGGCATTACCAGACCGTAACACCTGGCGTTACCAGACCGTAAAACCTGGCATTACCAGACCGTAACGCCTGGCATTACCAGACCGTAACAGCGTTTCTCTCTCTCTCTCTCTCTCTCCCCCCAACAGGACATGCAGGTGTCTGGCGTAGAGGATGACAGCAGAGCGTTGAATATCATCATCCACAAGCCCTCGTCCAACCCCCACGCCAAGCCCCTCCCCATCCTGCAGGCTAACTTCATATTCGCCGACCACATCCGCTGCATAATCGCTAAGCAACGCCTGGCCAAGGGAAGGATACAGGCCAGACGCATGAAGACACAGAGGATAGCAGGTAGAGAGAGAGAGAGAGAGACGGGGGGAGAGAGCGAGAGACGGGGGAGAGAGAGAGAGACGGGGAGAGAGAGAGAGACGGGGAGAGAGAGAGACGGGGGAGAGACGGGGAGAGAGAGAGACGGGGGAGAGAGAGAGAGACGGGGGAGAGAGAGACACGGGGGAGAGAGAGAGACGGGGGGAGAGAGAGAGACGCGGGAGAGAGAGAGACGGGGGAGAGAGAAACGGAGAGAGAGAGACGGGGAGAGAGAGAGAGACGGGGAGAGAGAGAGAGACGGGGAGAGAGAGAGACGGGGGAGAGACGGGGAGAGAGAGAGACGGGGGAGAGAGGGAGACGGGGGAGAGAGAGAGACGGGGGAGAGAGAGACACGGGGGAGAGAGAGAGACGGGGGGAGAGAGAGAGACGCGGGAGAGAGAGAGACGGGGGAGAGAGAAACGGAGAGAGAGAGACGGGGGGGGAGAGAGACGGGGAGAGAGAGAGAGACGGGGAGAGAGAGAGAGACGGGGAGAGAGAGAGACGGGGAGAGGGAGACGGGAGACGGGAGAGAGAGGCTGAGAGAGAGAGGCTGAGAGAGAGAGACAGAGAGAGCGAGAGACCCCACAGTGCCCCAGGACAGCAACACAATTAGACCCAACCAAATCATGAGAAAACAAAAAGAGAATTACTTGACACATTGGAAAGTATTAACAAAAAAACAGAGCAAACTAGAATGCTATTTGGCCCTAAACAGAGAGTACACAGTGGCAGAATACCTGACCACTGTGACTGACCCAAAATGAAGGAAAGCTTTGACTATGTACAGACTCAGTGAGCATAGCCTTGCTATTGAGAAAGGCCACCGTAGGCAGACCTGGCTCTCAAGAGAAGACAGGCTATGTGCACACTGCCCACAAAATGAGGTGGAAACTGAGCTGCACTTCCTAACCTCCTGCCAAATGTATGACCATATTAGAGACACATATTTCCCTCAGATTACACAGACCCACAAAGAATTTGAAAACAAATCCAATTTTGATAAACTCCCATATCTATTTGGTGAAAAACCACAGTGTGCCACCACAGCTGCAAGATTTGTGACCTGTTGCCACAAGAAAAGGGCAACCAGTGAAGAACAAACACCATTGTAAATACAACCCCTATTTATGTTGATTTATTTTCCCATTTGTACTTGAACTATTTGCACATTGTTACAACACTGTATATATACATAATATGACATTTGAAATGTCTTTATTCTTTTGGAACTTCTGAGTGTAATGTTTACTGTTAATATTATTTACTATCTACTTCACTTGCTTTGGCAAGTGGGGAGGGAGGGCGACAGGGAGAGAGAGAGAGAGAGAGAGAGAGAGAGAGACAGGGGGAGAGAGAGCGACAGGGAGAGAGAGAGAGAGAGAGAGAGAGAGAGACAGACAGACAGACAGGGAGAGACAGGGGGAGAGAGAGAGAGAGAGAGAGACAGGGGGAGAGAGCGAGAGACAGGGGGAGAGCGAGAGACAGGGGGAGAGAGAGAGACAGGGGGAGAGAGAGAGAGAGAGACAGGGGGAGAGAGAGAGAGAGAGACAGGGGGAGAGAGAGAGAGAGAGAGAGAGAGAGAGAGAGAGAGACACAGAGAGGAGACACCTCCCACTCTAACATCTCTGTGTGTCCCCAGCATTACTAGACCTGCCTGTCCAGCCCAGTTCGTCAGAGGTCCTGGGGTTCGGCCAGACAGGAAACACTGCCGCCGGCGGTCAACTCCCTTTCCGCTTCTACGACCAATCACGTCGAGCGCCGAACGACCCCACCGCACAGAGATCTGTGTTCGCCTCCGTTGACAAGGTCCCAGGTAACACACACACACACACACACATCCAGTTACACACTCTCGTGTACAGGCACCACCAGGTGTATGTTCAGCTTGCGTCATTTCAGCTTTAACAGAAGCGGTTTAATGTATCCCAGAATAGTTGGTTTCTATGTATCTAAGTGGTGTGATTTCCTCTGAATCTGAGTAGGCTGTTTATACTGTGGGGAGAACAAGTATTTGATACACTGCCGATTTTGCAGGTTTTCCTACTTACAAAGCATGTAGAGGTCTGTCATTTTTTTATCATAGGTACACTTCAACTGTGAGAGACGGAATCTAAAACAAAAATCCAGAAAATCACATTGTATGATTTTTAAGTAATTAATTTGCATTTTATTGCATGACATAAGTATTTGATCACCTACCAACCAGTAAGAATTCCGGCTCTCACAGACCTGTTAGTTTTTCTTTAAGAAGCCCTCCTGTTCTCCACTCATTACCTGTATTAACTGCACCTGTTTGAACTCGTTACCTGTATAAAAGACACCTGTCCACACACTCAATCAAACAGACTCCAACCTCTCCTCTACATGCTTTGTAAGTAGGAAAACCTGCAAAATCGGCAGTGTATCAAATACTTGTTCTCCCCACTGTATATTACATTAAAGCTAGAATCCTTTTTTTTTTTTTTTTTTGCTAATTTATTACAAATATTAAACTGAAATATCACATTTACATAAATATTCAGACCCTTCACACTCAGTACTCTGTTGAAGCACCTTTGGCAGCGATTACAGCCTTGAGTCTTCTTGGGTATGACGCTACAAGCTTGGCACACCTGTATTTGGGGAGTTTCTCCCATTGTTCTCTGCAGATCCTCTCAAGCTCTGTCAGGTTGGATGGGGAGCGTCGCTGCAAAGCAATTTTCAGGTCTCTCCGGAGATCCTCTGAATCTGAGTAGGCTATATATATATATTACATTAAAGCTGGAATCCTTCATGGTCAAACTGCCGTGTCTGTTTGGGATATTACAACAACAAAGAAGTTACTGGAAACAACCAGCGCTGTTTTTTTTTCTTCCTCTGACGTCATTGCATGCGGGATAAAACAGAACAATATCAACGCTCCTCACCTCCGCTTGGTCAACAAAACAATAATAGTGGTGCTGTTTCGCCTACTAACTCTAGCTCCATCTCTCTCTCCTGTTTCCTCTACTTCCTCTAGCTCCATCTCTCTCTCCTGTTTCCTCTACTTCCTCTAGCTCCATCTCTCTCTTCTGTTTCCTCTACTTCCTCTAGCTCCATCTCTCTCTCCTGTTTCCTCTACTTCCTCTAGCTCCATCTCTCTCTCCTGTTTCCTCTACTTCCTCTAGCTCCATCTCTCTCTCCTGTTTCCTCTAGCTCCATCTCTCTCTTCTGTTTCCTCAAGCTCCATCTCTCTCTTCTGTTTCCTCTACTTCCTCTAGCTCCATCTCTCTCTTCTGTTTCCTCTAGCTCCATCTCTCTCTCCTGTTTCCTCTAGCTCCATCTCTCTCTTCTGTTTCCTCTAGCTCCATCTCTCTCTCCTGTTTCCTCTACTTCCTCTAGCTCCATCTCTCTCTTCTGTTTCCTCTAGCTCCATCTCTCTCTTCTGTTTCCTCTACTTCCTCTAGCTCCATCTCTCTCTCCTGTTTCCTCTACTTCCTCTAGCTCCATCTCTCTCTCCTGTTTCCTCTACTTCCTCTAGCTCCATCTCTCTCTCCTGTTTCCTCTAGCTCCATCTCTCTATTCTGTTTCCTCTACTTCCTCTAGCTCCATCTCTCTCTCCTGTTTCCTCTACTTCCTCTAGCTCCATCTCTCTCTCCTGTTTCCTCTACTTCCTCTAGCTCCATCTCTCTCTTCTGTTTCCTCTACTTCCTCTAGCTCCATCTCTCTCTTCTGTTTCCTCTAGCTCCATCTCTCTCTTCTGTTTCCTCTACTTCCTCTAGCTCCATCTCTCTCTTCTGTTTCCTCTAGCTCCATCTCTCTCTCCTGTTTCCTCTACTTCCTCTAGCTCCATCTCTCTCTCCTGTTTCCTCTAGCTCCATCTCTCTATTCTGTTTCCTCTACTTCCTCTAGCTCCATCTCTCTCTCCTGTTTCCTCTACTTCCTCTAGCTCCATCTCTCTCTCCTGTTTCCTCTACTTCCTCTAGCTCCATCTCTCTCTCCTGTTTCCTCTACTTCCTCTAGCTCCATCTCTCTCTCCTGTTTCCTCTACTTCCTCTAGCTCCATCTCTCTATTCTGTTTCCTCTACTTCCTCTAGCTCCATCTCTCTCTCCTGTTTCCTCTAGCTCCATCTCTCTCTTCTGTTTCCTCTACTTCCTCTAGCTCCATCTCTCTCTCCTGTTTCCTCTACTTCCTCTAGCTCCATCTCTCTCTCCTGTTTCCTCTACTTCCTCTAGCTCCATCTCTCTCTTCTGTTTCCTCTACTTCCTCTAGCTCCATCTCTCTCTTCTGTTCCCTCTACTTCCTCTAGCTCCATCTCTCTCTTCTGTTTCCTCTACTTCCTCTAGCTCCATCTCTCTCTCCTGTTTCCTCTACTTCCTCTAGCTCCATCTCTCTCTCTTCTGTTTCCTCTAGCTCCATCTCTCTCTCCTGTTTCCTCTACTTCCTCTAGCTCCATCTCTCTCTCCTGTTTCCTCTACTTCCTCTAGCTCCATCTCTCTCTTCTGTTTCCTCTACTTCCTCTAGCTCCATCTCTCTCTTCTGTTTCCTCTACTTCCTCTAGCTCCATCTCTCTCTCCTGTTTCCTCTAGCTCCATCTCTCTCTTCTGTTCCCTCTACTTCCTCTAGCTCCATCTCTCTCTTCTGTTTCCTCTACTTCCTCTAGCTCCATCTCTCTCTTCTGTTTCCTCTACTTCCTCTAGCTCCATCTCTCTCTTCTGTTTCCTCTACTTCCTCTAGCTCCATCTCCCATCTGTTTCCTCTACTTCCTCTAGCTCCATCTCTCTCTCCTGTTTCCTCTACTTCCTCTAGCTCCATCTCTCTCTTCTGTTTCCTCTAGCTCCATCTCTCTCTTCTGTTTCCTCTACTTCCTCAAGCTCCATCTCTCTCTTCTGTTTCCTCTACTTCCTCTAGCTCCATCTCCCATCTGTTTCCTCTACTTCCTCTAGCTCCATCTCTCTCTCCTGTTTCCTCTACTTCCTCTAGCTCCATCTCTCTCTTCTGTTTCCTCTAGCTCCATCTCTCTCTCCTGTTTCCTCTACTTCCTCTAGCTCCATCTCTCTCTTCTGTTTCCTCTACTTCCTCTAGCTCCATATCTCTCTCCTGTTTCCTCTAGCTCCATCTCTCTTCTGTTTTCTCTAGCTCCATCTCTCTCTTCTGTTTCCTCTACTTCCTCTAGCTCCATCTCTCTCTCCTGTTTCCTCTACTTCCTCTAGCTCCATCTCTCTCTCCTGTTTCCTCTAGCTCCATCTCTCTCTTCTGTTTCCTCTACTTCCTCTAGCTCCATCTCTCTCTTCTGTTTCCTCTACTTCCTCTAGCTCCATCTCTCTCTCCTGTTTCCTCTAGCTCCATCTCTCTCTTCTGTTTCCTCTACTTCCTCTAGCTCCATCTCTCTCTTCTGTTTCCTCTACTTCCTCTAGCTCCATCTCTCTCTCCTGTTTCCTCTAGCTCCATCTCTCTCTTCTGTTTCCTCTACTTCCTCTAGCTCCATCTCTCTCTCCTGTTTCCTCTAGCTCCATCTCTCTCTTCTGTTTCCTCTACTTCCTCTAGCTCCATCTCTCTCTCCTGTTTCCTCTACTTCCTCTAGCTCCACCTCTCTCTTCTGTTTCCTCTACTTCCTCTATCTCCATCTCCCATCTGTTTCCTCTACTTCCTCTAGCTCCATCTCTCTCTCCTGTTTCCTCTACTTCCTCTAGCTCCATCTCTCTCTTCTGTTTCCTCTACTTCCTCTAGCTCCATCTCTCTCTCCTGTTTCCTCTACTTCCTCTAGCTCCATCTCTTTCTCCTGTTTCCTCTACTTCCTCTAGCTCCATCTCTCTCTTCTGTTTCCTCTACTTCCTCTAGCTCCATCTCTCTCTTCTGTTTCCTCTACTTCCTCTAGCTCCATCTCTCTCTCCTGTTTCCTCTACTTCCTCTAGCTCCATCTCTCTCTTCTGTTTCCTCTAGCTCCATCTCTCTCTTCTGTTTCCTCTACTTCCTCTAGCTCCATCTCTCTCTCCTGTTTCCTCTACTTCCTCTAGCTCCATCTCTCTCTTCTGTTCCCTCTAGCTCCATCTCTCTCTTCTGTTTCCTCTAGCTCCATCTCTCTCTTCTGTTTCCTCTAGCTCCATCTCTTTCTTCTGTTTCCTCTACTTCCTCTAGCTCCATCTCTTTCTTCTGTTTCCTCTACTTCCTCTAGCTCCATCTCTCTGTCCTGTTTCCTCTACTTCCTCTAGCTCCATCTCTCGCTCCTGTTTCCTCTAGCTCCATATCTTTCTTCTGTTTCCTCTACTTCCTCTAGCTCCATCTCTCTCTCCTGTTTCCTCTACTTCCTCTAGCTCCATCTCTCTCTTCTGTTTCCTCTACTTCCTCTAGCTCCATCTCTCTCTTCTGTTTCCTCTAGCTCCATCTCTCTCTTCTGTTTCCTCTAGCTCCATCTCTCTCTTCTGTTTCCTCTACTTCCTCTAGCTCCATCTCTCTCCTGTTTCCTCTAGCTCCATCTCCCTCTCCTGTTTCCTCTACTTCCTCTAGCTCCATCTCTCTCTTCTGTTTCCTCTACTTCCTCTAGCTCCATCTCTCTCTCCTGTTTCCTCTACTTCCTCTAGCTCCATCTCTCTCTCCTGTTTCCTCTACTTCCTCTAGCTCCATCTCTCTCTACAGTTTCCTCTAGCTCCATCTCTCTCTTCTGTTTCCTCTAGCTCCATCTCTCTCTTCTGTTTCCTCTACTTCCTCTAGCTCCATCTCTCTCTCCTGTTTCCTCTAGCTCCATCTCTCTCACCTGTTTCCTCTACTTCCTCTAGCTCTATCTCTCTCTTCTGTTTCCTCTAGCTCCATCTCTCTCTTCTGTTTCCTCTAGCTCCATCTCTTTCTTCTGTTTCCTCTACTTCCTCTAGCTCCATCTCTCTCTTCTGTTTCCTCTACTTCCTCTAGCTCCATCTCTCTCTCCTGTTTCCTCTAGCTCCATCTCTCTCTCCTGTTTCCTCTACTTCCTCTAGCTCCATCTCTCTCTCCTGTTTCCTCTACTTCCTCTAGCTCCATCTCTCTCTTCTGTTTCCTCTAGCTCCATCTCTCTCTCCTGTTTCCTCTACTTCCTCTAGCTCCATCTCTTTCTTCTGTTTCCTCTACTTCCTCTAGCTCCATCTCTTTCTTCTGTTTCCTCTACTTCCTCTAGCTCCATCTCTCTCTTCTGTTTCCTCTACTTCCTCTAGCTCCATCTCTCTCTCCTGTTTCCTCTACTTCCTCTAGCTCCATCTCTCTCTTCTGTTTCCTCTAGCTCCATCTCTCTCTCCTGTTTCCTCTACTTCCTCTAGCTCCATCTCTCTCTTCTGTTTCCTCTAGCTCCATCTCTCTCTTCTGTTTCATCTACTTCCTCTAGCTCCATCTCTCTCTTCTGTTTCCTCTAGCTCCATCTCTCTATTCTGTTTCCTCTACTTCCTCTAGCTCCATCTCTCTCTTCTGTTTCCTCTACTTCCTCTAGCTCCATCTCTCTCTTCTGTTTCCTCTAGCTCCATCTCTCTATTCTGTTTCCTCTACTTCCTCTAGCTCCATCTCTCTCTTCTACTTCCTCTAGCTCCATCTCTCTCTTCTGTTTCCTCTAGCTCCATCTCTCTATTCTGTTTCCTCTACTTCCTCTAGCTCCATCTCTCTCTCCTGTTTCCTCTACTTCCTCTAGCTCCATCTCTCTCTCCGGTTTGCTCTAGCTCCATCTCTCTCTTCTGTTTCCTCTAGCTCCATCTCTCTCTTCTGTTTCCTCTAGCTCCATCTCTCTCTTCTGTTTCCTCTACCTCCTCTAGCTCCATCTCTCTCTCCTGTTTCCTCTAGCTCCATCTCTCTCTCCTGTTTCCTCTACTTCCTCTAGCTCCATCTCTCTCTCCTGTTTCCTCTAGCTCCATCTCTCTCTCCAGCTCCCTCTAGCTCCATCTCTCTCTCCTGTTTCCTCTACTTCCTCTAGCTCCATCTCTCTCTTCTGTTTCCTCTACTTCCTCTAGCTCCATCTCTCTCCTGTTTCCTCTACTTCCTCTAGCTCCATCTCTCTCTCCTGTTTCCTCTACTTCCTCTAGCTCCATCTCTCTCTCCTGTTTCCTCTACTTCCTCTAGCTCCATCTCTCTCTCCGGTTTGCTCTAGCTCCATCTCTCTCTTCTGTTTCCTCTAGCTCCATCTCTCTCTTCTGTTTCCTCTAGCTCCATCTCTCTCTTCTGTTTCCTCTACCTCCTCTAGCTCCATCTCTCTCTCCTGTTTCCTCTAGCTCCATCTCTCTCTCCTGTTTCCTCTACTTCCTCTAGCTCCATCTCTCTCTCCTGTTTCCTCTAGCTCCATCTCTCTCTCCAGCTCCCTCTAGCTCCATCTCTCTCTCCTGTTTCCTCTACTTCCTCTAGCTCCATCTCTCTCTCCTGTTTCCTCTACTTCCTCTAGCTCCATCTCTCTCTCCTGTTTCCTCTAGCTCCATCTCTCTCTCCTGTTTCCTCTACTTCCTCTAGCTCCATCTCTCTCCTGTTTCCTCTACTTCCTCTAGCTCCATCTCTCTCTCCTGTTTCCTCTACTTCCTCTAGCTCCATCTCTCTCTTCTGTTTCCTCTACTTCCTCTAGCTCCATCTCTCTCTCCTGTTTCCTCTACTTCCTCTAGCTCCATCTCTCTCTCCTGTTTCCTCTACTTCCTCTAGCTCCATCTCTCTCTCCTGTTTCCTCTACTTCCTCTAGCTCCATCTCTCTTCTGTTTCCTCTAGCTCCATCTCTCTCTCCTGTTTCCTCTACTTCCTCTAGCTCCATCTCTCTCTCCTGTTTCCTCTAGCTCCATCTCTCTCTTCTGTTTCCTCTACTTCCTCTAGCTCCATCTCTCTCTCCTGTTTCCTCTAGCTCCATCTCTCTCTCCTGTTTCCTCTACTTCCTCTAGCTCCATCTCTCTCTTCTGTTTCCTCTACTTCCTCTAGCTCCATCTCTCTCCTGTTTCCTCTACTTCCTCTAGCTCCATCTCTCTCTCCTGTTTCCTCTACTTCCTCTAGCTCCATCTCTCTCTCCTGTTTCCTCTACTTCCTCTAGCTCCATCTCTCTCTTCTGTTTCCTCTACTTCCTCTAGCTCCATCTCTCTCCTGTTTCCTCTACTTCCTCTAGCTCCATCTCTCTCTCCTGTTTCCTCTACTTCCTCTAGCTCCATCTCTCTCTCCTGTTTCCTCTACTTCCTCTAGCTCCATCTCTCTCTCCTGTTTCCTCTACTTCCTCTAGCTCCATCTCTCTCTCCTGTTTCCTCTACTTCCTCTAGCTCCATCTCTCTCTCCTGTTTCCTCTACTTCCTCTAGCTCCATCTCTCTCTTCTGTTTCCTCTTCTTCCTCTAGCTCCATCTCTCTCTTCTGTTTCCACTACTTCCTCTAGCTCCATCTCTCTTCTGTTTCCTCTAGCTCCATCTCTCTCTCCTGTTTCCTCTAGCTCCATCTCTCTCTCCTGTTTCCTCTAGCTCCATCTCTCTCTCCTGTTTCCTCTA
>NW_028165087.1:367623-401209 GCF_964263955.1 Coregonus lavaretus
GAGAGAGGCAAGGAGAGGAGGCAGAGAGAGGCAAGGAGAGGAGGCAGAGAGAGGAAAGGAGAGGAGGCAGAGAGAGGAAAGGAGAGGAGGCAGAGAGGAAAGGAGAGGAGGCAGAGAGAGGAAAGGAGAGGAGCCAGAGAGAGGCAAGGAGAGGAGGCAGAGAGAGGAAAGGAGAGGAGGCAGAGAGAGGAAAGGAGAGAAGCCAGAGAGAGGCAAGGAGAGGAGGAAGAGAGAGGAAAGGAGAGGAGGCAGAGAGAGGGAAGGAGAGGAGGCAGAGAGAGGAAAGGAGAGGAGGCAGAGAGTGGAAAGGAGAGGAGGCAGAGCGAGGAAAGGAGAGGAGGAAGAGAGCGGAAAGGAGAGGAGGCAGAGAGCGGAAAGGAGAGGAGGCAGAGAGCGGAAAGGAGAGGAGGCAGAGAGAGGAAAGGAGAGGAGGCAGAGAGAGGCAAGGAGAGGAGGCAGAGAGAGGCAAGGAGAGGAGGCAGAGAGAGGAAAGGAGAGGAGGCAGAGAGAGGAAAGGAGAGGAGGCAGAGAGAGGAAAGGAGAGAAGCCAGAGAGAGGCAAGGAGAGGAGGAAGAGAGAGGAAAGGAGAGGAGGCAGAGAGAGGAAAGGAGAGGAGGCAGAGAGAGGTAAGGAGAGGAGGCAGAGAGAGGAAAGGAGAGGAGTCAGAGAGAGGCAAGGAGAGGAGGCAGAGAGAGGAAAGGAGAGGAGGCAGAGAGAGGAAAGGAGAGGAAGGAGAGAGAGGAAAGGAGAGGAGGCAGAGAGAGGAAAGGAGCGGGGCCAGAGAGAGGCAAGGAGAGGAGGCAGAGAGAGGAAAGGAGAGGAGGCAGAGAGAGGAAAGGAGAGGAGGCAGAGAGAGGAAAGGAGAGGAGGCAGAGAGAGGAAAGGAGAAGAGCCAGAGAGAGGCAAGGAGAGGAGGCAGAGAGAGGAAGGAGAGGAGGCAGAGAGAGGCAAGGAGAGGAGGCAGAGAGAGGAAAGGAGAGGAGGCAGAGAGGAAAGGAGAGGAGGCAGAGAGAGGAAAGGAGAGGAGCCAGAGAGAGGCAAGGAGAGGAGGCAGAGAGAGGAAAGGAGAGGAGGCAGAGAGAGGAAAGGAGAGGAGCCAGAGAGAGGCAAGGAGAGGAGGAAAGGAGAGGGGGCAGAGAGAGGGAAGGAGAGGAGGCAGAGAGAGGAAAGGAGAGAAGCCAGAGAGAGGCAAGGAGAGGAGGAAGAGAGAGGAAAGGAGAGGAGTCAGAGAGAGGCAAGGAGAGGAGGCAGAGAGAGGAGAGGAGAGGAGGCAGAGAGAGGAAAGGAGAGGAAGGAGAGAGAGGAAAGGAGAGGAGGCAGAGAGAGGAAAGGAGAGGAAGTAGAGAGAGGAAAGGAGAGGAGGCAGAGAGAGGAAAGGAGAGGAGCCAGAGAGAGGCAAGGAGAGGAGGCAGAGAGAGGAAAGGAGAGGAGGCAGAGAGAGGAAAGGAGAGGAGGCAGAGAGAGGAAAGGAGAGGAGGCGGAGAGAGGAAAGGAGAGGAGGCGGAGAGAGGAAAGGAGAAGAGCCAGAGAGAGGAAAGGAGAAGAGCCAGAGAGAGGCAAGGAGCGGAGGCAGAGAGAGGAAGGAGAGGCGGCAGAGAGAGGCAAGGAGAGGAGGCAGAGAGAGGCAAGGAGAGGAGGCAGAGAGAGGCAAGGAGAGGAGGCAGAGAGAGGAAAGGAGAGGAGGCAGAGAGAGGAAAGGAGAGGAGGCAGAGAGGAAAGGAGAGGAGGCAGAGAGAGGAAAGGAGAGGAGCCAGAGAGAGGCAAGGAGAGGAGGCAGAGAGAGGAAAGGAGAGGAGGCAGAGAGAGGAAAGGAGAGAAGCCAGAGAGAGGCAAGGAGAGGAGGAAGAGAGAGGAAAGGAGAGGAGGCAGAGAGAGGGAAGGAGAGGAGGCAGAGAGAGGAAAGGAGAGGAGGCAGAGAGTGGAAAGGAGAGGAGGCAGAGCGAGGAAAGGAGAGGAGGAAGAGAGCGGAAAGGAGAGGAGGCAGAGAGCGGAAAGGAGAGGAGGCAGAGAGCGGAAAGGAGAGGAGGCAGAGAGAGGAAAGGAGAGGAGGCAGAGAGAGGCAAGGAGAGGAGGCAGAGAGAGGCAAGGAGAGGAGGCAGAGAGAGGAAAGGAGAGGAGGCAGAGAGAGGAAAGGAGAGGAGGCAGAGAGAGGAAAGGAGAGGAGGCAGAGAGAGGAAAGGAGAGGAGCCAGAGAGAGGCAAGGAGAGGAGGCAGAGAGAGGAAAGGAGAGGAGGCAGAGAGAGGAAAGGAGAGGAGGCAGAGAGAGGAAAGGAGAGGAGCCAGAGAGAGGCAAGGAGAGGAGGAAGAGAGAGGAAAGGAGAGGAGGCAGAGAGAGGAAAGGCGAGGAGGCAGAGAGAGGGAAGGAGAGGAGGAAGAGAGCGGAAAGGAGAGGAGACAGAGAGCGGAAAGGAGAGGAGGCAGAGAGAGGAAAGGAGAGGAGGCAGAGAGAGGAAAGGAGAGGAGGCAGAGAGAGGAAAGGAGAGGAGGCAGAGAGAGGAAAGGAGAGGAGTCAGAAGACCGATAGAGAGAGAGACATATGAAAGGCTCAGTGTTAATGACTACATCAGGGAAATCCCATTGGAAACAGCAGGCTTGGCGCGCTACCATCAGTGACCTGACGCAGGTTGTATTACCTGATTGTAATAAGATCAAATAATATTGAGATAGAGTGTGTGTGTGTGTACACTTCTACAGAAATCAGTCACAAACTCTGTCAGACACATGAAACTCTTCACTTCTCTAAAACTGAAATACTATGAATGAAACACACAAGTCAGTTGAAGAAATTCCAAGGTAAAAGCTGAAGATTCTTGGAATTTTTTTCGCACTCAGTAATCATCTACGTACTGACAGCATCACTACCAGTGTTTCCCACCCCTGTCGTTGCGAATCAGATGTGTGATTTTTACATGGAGGTTATCGACCTTTCACCTTCTATTACTCATCACGAGCTGTTCTGACTTAACCACACACACACACGGCGAGACAGGCTGGCCTCTCTGACAGAAACATATTTTACTGACAGACCTCTATTCTTCACTTCCCTCCACTTCTGGTAATAGACCGAGACCACACTACACACACACTACACACACACACTACACACCACACACAGCGTTTACTATCATAGCTCAGCCCACCTGGCTCCTTGATGCGTCACCGCAGTTACCTACTGTACCCAGCGTTGTCACAGCAACCTCACACACACTTTGTCTGTCTGTGTGACTGATGAATAACTACCGCTATGAGTCAGATCAGTTTAGTGACACACACACACACACACACACACACACACACACACACACACACACACACACTCTAGAGCTGTGAGTTGACCTCCCTCTGGTTGTGCTTAACTGTTACGTGTAGGTAACTTCCTGCTTTGTAACCTAGCTGGCTCTAGATCTGTTCTGGGCTTCAGGTCACTCCCATTGTCTTACAGCAACGCACAGACCGACAGGAAGACGAGGCTGAAATATACACACGTCACATTTATTATCCATTAAAACACTCCAAGAGGAGAGCGTCTGCACAGCAGATATGAATCTAGTACTACATAGTACACAGTTATACCTGTTAGTACCAGAGAGTACGCAGTTATACCTGTTAGTACCAGAGAGTACACAGTTATACCTGTTAGTACCAGAGAGTACACAGTTATACCTGTTAGTACCAGAGAGTACGCAGTTATACCTGTTAGTACCAGAGAGTACACAGTTATACCTGTTAGTACCAGAGAGTACACAGTTATACCTGTTAGTACCAGCGAGTACACAGTTATACCTGTTAGTACCAGAGAGTACACAGTTATACCTGTTAGTACCAGAGAGTACACAGTTATACCTGTTAGTACCAGAGAGTACGCAGTTATACATACAGTACTGTGATATTGTGTAGCGTAAACATTCCTGGTCTTTGTGAACATTGTAAAGACTGTAAACATTGTAAACAACATTGTAAACATTGCCGGTAAAGTATTGTTGTTGTGGCTCAGTTCTTCTGCTACAGCGAACCCGGCCCTGCCTAGAATGGCAGAACCGGTCCACTAACCCTAACCTCCACCATACTGTCCACCTCACACGGTCAGCGGCCTTGACCGTAACGCAACCGCCCCAGTGGTTCTTTAATGCAGCCACTCCATAACCGGTCGTTGTGGTCCACGTACGGTCCTTAAAATCCTCCAGGGACCGACCGGATAAACCCAACCGAGACCAACTGTGACATGGCTCACTATGACCTCTGACCCTGACCAAACGTAGTGCACTGTGTAGAGAATAGGACCGTGTTTCTAACCACGACCCGGTCTCTAGTTCCAACGCAACCAACCCAAAACCCTTCAGTACCAACCCGATGCAAGTCGTTTTTAGTCCTGAAACTCCGTTAGCCAAGTCCCGCCTCAACGGCGTCCCCTGTGACATCATATCCTGTATGGGAACTCTAACAGGAAGTATTTCAGGACTTGGTTGACGGGGACCCTCTCGACCCGCTCCACCTCGCCGCCGCACGACTCCACGACCCGTTTCCTGCACAGGTCCTGGAGCGTGGGGCGCTGTTTCCTGTACGGAACGCTCAGGCTTTTCTTCGAGGAATTGATGTAATGTTCCAGCAGGACGAAGAGGCAGGGGAAGGAGTGCTCACTTCCTTCCAGGCTGAAGTGCTGTTCCTTTAAGATGATTCGTACGCTGACGGGGCCGCTGGCCGCGCGGTAGGACAACGTGAAGAAGACGTCCTTCTTGCGACTGTCCCGGATCAAGAATGTTCCCGTGGCAACGTCCTTCAGTCGGCTGTGAGCCTGGGGGGGGGGACAACAGAGGACACAGAATAAATATCAAATCAATAAATAATGAATTTCATTGAGTTTCATTTAAGTTCGAAATAATACATGCAATTAAACAAGATGTTCATTTGATCCCAGATGATAACAGTAACATTTAGAAATAATTAAAACACTTAAAAATATAATGTTATGTAATAAATTAATAATTCCTGTTGAAAATATGTCAAGTTCTAAGGCCCAAATAGGTTGAATACTTCAGGTTCAAAGGAGAAGTCTTTTTTTTTTTTTTACAACCAAATCTAAATTGTTGATGTAAATGGTCCAAGTCTCAAACAGAATGGACAATAACGGACACAATTTAATTTGTACAACATCTAACGACCTGCGTCACTATTACTGAGAGCTTTGCCGTTTCTAAAAGGACAATATTTGGGTGATTCTGGAGCTAATGTTTTTTTTTAAGGTCCCCCAATAGAGACTACACAGCGAGGATGAGGGCAGTGATTTGCAGTTTGGGATGAGTTTCTCAAAAAATATGTGAAATCACCAACAAAAAAAAAAGGTGTCTGGATCCTTCTATAACATGGCCGTTTACATCAAAAAAATAGAGTTTTTGGTTGTAAAAAAAAAAAAAAGAACTTCTCCTTTAACTTCATATAATCTAGTTGTATTGAAATCTGTATGTGCACTTTTAATCGTTTAATGACAGCCGTCTCTCTGTTCCGTTCCTCTCAGGCAATTTCTGACTATTATTGTTGTGAAAAGGTTATATAAATAACATTTTATCAATCAATCAAATGTATTTTAATAATGCTCTTTTTTACAACAGCAGATGTCACAAAGTGCTTATACAGAAACCCAGCCTAAAAAAAAAACCCAAACAGCAAGCGATGCAGATGTAGAAGCACGGTGGCTAGGGAAAAACTCCTTTAGAAAGGCAGGAACCCTAGGAAGAAACCTCGAGAGGAACCAGGCTCTGAAAGGGGTGATAGATAAAATAGATATATGTATTGTTTTAATTACCTCCACCACTCCTAGGGGGCCCCAGTAGAAGCCGGAGCGCTCCAACATGGAGGCCGTCCGGGTGATTAACAGGAAGTCTCCCTGGCAGCGGAACAGAGGAAAGTGGGTGGAGACTGGGACCCGGGTGGGGAGGGGCTGGTGGTCTAACTGGTCTGGTGATGGGATTGGGGTTGCCACACACTGGTTGGATGGCTGCTGACGGTGTGACTGGGAGGAGTGGTGGACTGATGATGATGAGGATGAGGATGATGATGGTGGTGAGGTTGCGTGGTGGTCGGAGTGCGGAGTCGAGAGGAGGGTGGAGGTGTCCCTGGATCTAGGAGGTGATGGTGGTGATGATGAAGGTGTTGTTGTTGTTGTTGTTGTTGTTGTTGTTGTGTCTTGTTCTTCCAAAGTGCTATGAGCGACCATCCTACAGGGGAGAGCGGTCCCAACCCTCTCCCATCGCTACACAGTACCCTGGCATCCTGAGGGAGGGAGGTAGGGGGAAGAAAGTGGGGTGGGGGAGAGAGGGAGGGAGGGAGGGAGGGGAAGAAAGTGGGGTGGGGGAGAGATGGAGGGAGAGAGGGAGACCATTAGATGACTACGACCACTACTTATGAAGGTAGCTATGTTTCCATTAAACTTGTCCAGTGATTTTGTTTTTATTTGCGTAGAAAATAGACGTGACAATTGCCTGCTATGGTTGCGTTTCCATTTAAAGCTGCAATACGTAAGAAATGTGAATTGTAGATCTGTCATTCTCATTGAAAGCAAGTCTAAGAAGCGGTAGATCTGTTCTATGTGCGCTATTTCTATGCTTCCCGTTGTGAAGTTTAGTTTTTTTACATCTTGTACTTTTTGGTTTTGTCCACCAGCTTAAAACTGCTGAAAATGCTACATTTACTGTTATGGAAAATATATTTCACAGAGGTTTAGATGGTGCAATGACTGCTTGTTTTGTCACATATAAACTGATAATAGGCAAACTATTAGAATTTCAGCAACTAGTAAAATGGCGGAGCGATTTCTGCATATTGCACCTTTAACTATCTTGCATCAATAAAAACTGCTGGACATAATGAGGTCACACCAATTATTATTATTATGATATATATATTTTTTAAGTGTATTTTACCCCCCCCCCTTTTTCGTCATATCCAATTACGATCTGGTCTCATCGCTGCAACGCCCCAAAGGGCTCGGGAGAGGCGAAGGGCAAGTCATGCTTCCTCCGACCAACGGGCTCGGGAGAGGTGAAGGTCAAGTCATGCTTCCTCCGAAACATGACCCGCCTAAAACCGCGCTCCTTAACATGGATAGCATGGATAGATCGCAATCATTTGACTAATATTTGCCGTATTCTAATAATTCTCATGTGCCAACGTATCGCCACGGTGAAACTTGCACTCCGGTAAAACGGTGAAACTTGCCAGCCAACCAGGAAAGCAAGGCGGAAGCAATTCCGGGCATCCTTGAAAGTCATTTTATTGGAAAAACACAGTTTTCCATCATTTGTTGAAATAAAGAAAGTCTTTAGAAAATGCCTCTCTGCCGTTTCCACGTCATTTTAGTTTTGTCCAATAAACTAATGATGTTTAAAGTTAAGTTACCAAATGTATTTCATAAAGCCCTTTTTACATCAGTAGCCTAGTTGTTGTACTGAGTTTACACAGTGCTGTGACAACTGATCAGACGTCAACGACAAGATCATAACGTTACAGCTGCCTCCCTGTCTGTCTGCCTGCTTGTCAGCCTGCCTCCCTGTCTGTCTGCCTTCTTGCCTGTCTGTCTGCCTACTTGTCTGTCTGCCTGCCTGCCTGCCTCCCTCACTCCCTGTCTGTCTGTCAGCCTGCCTCCCTGTCTGTCTGCCTGTCTGTCTGTCTGTCTGTCTGTCAGCCTGCCTCCCTGTCTGTCTGCCTGTCTGTCTCCCTGTCTGTCTGTCAGCCTGCCTCCCTGTCTGTCTGCCTTTCTGCCTGTCTGTCTGTCTGTCTGCCTGCCTGCCTGTCTGCTCATAAGGACCGGGGCTGTGTTGCTGACTAGGCCAAGCCCAAACAACCCTAGCTGAGGTGTGTAACCAACCGGTAGGCCCACTGATGTTGTGGCAAAAAAAAGTCCAAACCTGAAAAAGTGAGAATTGTTGCTGAGAGAACAAGCCTGGATTATAATCATTCCCCATCATAGCTATCCCCATCCCAGCCTGGATCACAACTCCTAAAGCTGTTCAATGTACTGTAGTTAAATGGCACTTAACTGTTTCACTGGCCCTGGCCCACTCAAGGACTTGAATCCTGTCCCCTATAATAATAGACGATTCACTCTCCCTGCTGAGTGCCCCCCACAGTCAACTAACCGCACAACCTGACCGCTAGAAAGCAAAACGGGAATCATATTTTTAATGAATATATTATACTGCTTGTCATGTTGACTGTTGTCTGGGCAAAAAAAAAGTATTTTATGACTATGTAATTATCATGTCAAAATGATGCATTGTCAGGCTGCTTTATTACGGGACAATTTCATTGCACAATAATAATCAATGTTGCAAAACTAAAATCTATTTGACGAAACGGGCGGGGAAAAAAACACAAATATGCACTTTTTTTTTTTACAAATCCATAATAGGCTACAATGTTCAAATATTCTTACCGTTTTGCAAAACGAGTGCAATGCAGTTTTTTCTGAGGCACTTTTCCTTAGCTGAATCCGTTTTTAGCCAGAATCCCAGCGGTATTCCTCCTGGTTCGTGATCACCAATACACTTCCAGAATAGTCAAGAGAAGGCGCGGTCGGTCATCCGATTTGTATAGAATTGGTGATTCGGTTAAAGTATATCCACATTTTTTTCACGCCCTCTCTCTCTCTCTCTCTCTCTCTCCGTGTTGGTTTGATCATCTGTCGGCTGGTGTTTGATAAGGAGCTAAATAAACGTTCAGACCGGAGCCGATACCTACCTCGCTCCACCTACTAGCGATTCCAGTAAAACCTCGGTTCCACTTTCGTTTTAAACAGCCGTTTATAAGAAATCCTTCCTGCTAACCGTGATGTGGCGTAGCGCAGTACCTCCCCTGTCCACTAGTTGGTAGAGCACGGCGCTTGTAACGCCAGGGTAGTGGGTTCGATTCCCCGGGACCACCCATACACAAAAATGTATGCACGCATGACTGTAAGTCGCTTTGGATAAAAGCGTCTGCTAAATGGCATATTATTATTATATTATAATTCATTTTTAAGGGCTTTAATTGACTTTAATAACAAGAAAGACACAACCTAAATGGAAGTTCAACACCAGACATCTAACTTTCAACTACTACACATTGGCATCACATCACGTCTGACACAATTCATACGGTGGAACCACCTACGTCTGTCTGTCTCTTTCCCCTCTCTTCATCTAATCATCCTTTCAGCCTGCTCTCTCTCTCTCTCTCTCTCTCTCTCTCTCTCTCTCTCTCTCTCTCAATTCAATTTCAATTTCAATTTCAATTGAAGGGCTTTATTGGCATGGGACACGTACGTTAACATTGCCAAAGCAAGTGAAGTAGATAATAAATAATATTAACAGTAAACATTACACTCTACAACTGAACCCCCATCTGCATAGTTTCGCTTCCATTCAAGTTTAGAGTAAAACCGCAATGACTGATCACACGCTTCACAGAAAGACCAGTGTCGTTGACTTTTACACACTTAACTCGTTCTGTGTAGGAATCCACGTCAGTTTCAGTTTTATCAGATGTTTCTCCAAATAGACTAAGTTACCACATTCTGAGAAGTGGGCTGTTGTTTCAAGAGCTTCATTTGCATAATCTGTTAGGCTTTTATGTCAGAAGATCTACTAGCTTGAGTAAAAGTCTTTAAAAGTATTTGGTTTTAAATATACTTAAGCATCAAAAGTAAAAGTACAAATCATTTCAAAAAGTGTTTGGGGGAGTGTGCCCCTGGCTATCCGTCATTATAATAAAATACAAGACAATGGTGCCATCTTGTTTGCGTAATATATTTTATATGTCAGGGAAAAATGTATGGAGTAAAAAGTACATTATTTTCTTTAGGAATGTAGTGAAGTAAAAGTAAAAGTTGTCAAAAAAATATAAATAGTGAAGTACAGATAACCCAGAAAACTACTTAAATGGTGCTTTAAAGTGTTTTTACTTAAATTGTTCCAAATTCCCTGCCGGTGACTGTTATCACACGAGCAAGCGGTACCCGGAGCGCCAAGTGTAGATCCCAAGAGGTTTCTAAACAGCTTCTACCCCCAAGCCATAAGACTCCTGAACAGCTAATCAAATGGCCACCCGGACTATTTGCATTGCCCCCCCCCACCCCCTCTTTTACACTGCTGCTACTCTCTGTTTATTATCTATGCATAGTCACTTTAATAACTCTACCTACATGTACATATTATCTAAATGACCTCGACTAACCGGTGCCCCCGCACATTGACTCGGTACCGGTACCCCCCTGTATATAGCCTCCCTACTGTTATTTCACATTGACTCGGTACCGGTACCCCCCTGTATAAAGCCTCGCTATTGTTATTTTTACTGCTGCTCTTTTAATTATTTGTTATTTTTATTTCGTATTATTTTATATTGTATTTTAGTGTTTTTGTTTTGTTTTGTTTTGTTGGTATTCTTTCTTAAAACTGCATTGTTTGTTTAAAGGCTTGTAAGTAAGCATTTCACCGTAAGGTCTACACCTGTTGTATTCGGCGCATGTGACAAATACAATTTTGAATTTGATTTGATTTGTCATGCATACCATTCATTACCCTACATGTCCTGTATACACTGCATTACCCTATATGTCCTGTACACCCTACATTACTGAATACTATAGGTCTACAGGTTTACAGTAGATAATAATATATTACTGAATACTATGGGCCTACAGGTTTACAGTAGATAATAATATATTACTGAATACTATGGGCCTACAGGTTTACAGTAGATAATAATATATTACTGAATACTATGGGCCTACAGGTTTACAGTAGATAATAATATATTACTGAATACTATGGGCCTACAGGTTTACAGTAGATAATAATATATTACTGAATACTATAGGTCTACAGGTTTACAGTAGATAATAATATATTACTGAATACTATAGGTCTACAGGTTTACAGTAGATAATAATATATTACTGAATACTATAGGCCTACAGGTTTACAGTAGATAATAATATATTACTGAATACTATAGGCCTACAGGTTTACAGTAGATAATAATATATTACTGAATACTATGGGCCTACAGGTTTACAGTAGATAATAATATATTACTGAATACTATAGGCCTACAGGTTTACAGTAGATGATAATATATTCATGTCGTTTATTGCCTTTTCCAAAAAGGCATTCTTGAGTTATTTTAGGTTTGGCATGCTGTGTGTGGTCACAGGACAGTAGTTAAAATACACCAGCCCAAGTTATTTTTTTAAACCCAGTTATTTTTCAAACCCAATCATGTTCCCATTCTTTCAGCGTATATTCAACACCCTGGCATCAGACCTGGTCCAATACACTTGATGTTTCTCCTGCAATGAAACCACAGGGTGAAAGAGATGTTACATTAACCAAACTAACACCGTCAGGATCAGCCTGATATGTAGGGTGGGTTGATGCTTTATCCATTAACCAAACTAACACTGTCAGGATCAGCCTGTTATGTAGGGTGGGTTGATGCTTTATCCATTAACCAAACTAACACTGTCAGGATCAGCCTGTTATGTAGGGTGGGTTGATGCTTTATCCATTAACCAAACTAACACTGTCAGGATCAGCCTGTTATGTAGGGTGGGTTGATGCTTTATCCATTAACCAAACTAACACTGTCAGGATCAGCCTGATATGTAGGGTGGGTTGATGCTTTATCCATTAACCAAGCTAACACTGTCAGGATCAGCCTGTTATGTAGGGTGGGTTGATGCTTTATCCATTAACCAAGCTAACACTGTCAGGATCAGCCTGTTATGTAGGGTGGGTTGATGCTTTATCCATTAACCAAACTAACACTGTCAGGATCAGCCTGTTATGTAGGGTGGGTTGATGCTTTATCCATTAACCAAACTAACACTGTCAGGATCAGCCTGTTATGTAGGGTGGGTTGATGCTTTATCCATTAACCAAACTAACACTGTCAGGATCAGCCTGTTATGTAGGGTGGGTTGATGCTTTATCCATTAACCAAACTAACACCGTCAGGATCAGCCTGTTATGTAGGGTGGGTTGATGCTTTATCCATTAACCAAACTAACACTGTCAGGATCAGCCTGTTATGTAGGGTGGGTTGATGCTTTATCCATTAACCAAACTAACACTGTCAGGATCAGCCTGTTATGTAGGGTGGGTTGATGCTTTATCCATTAACCAAACTAACACTGTCAGGGTCAGCCTGTTATGTAGGGTGGGTTGATGCTTTATCCATTAACCAAACTAACACTGTCAGGATCAGCCTGTTATGTAGGGTGGGTTGATGCTTTATCCATTAACCAAACTAACACTGTCAGGATCAGCCTGTTATGTAGGGTGGGTTGATGCTTTATCCATTAACCAAACTAACACTGTCAGGATCAGCCTGTTATGTAGGGTGGGTTGATGCTTTATCCATTAACCCAACTAACACTGTCAGGATCAGCCTGTTATGTAGGGTGGGTTGATGCTTTATCCATTAACCAAGCTAACACTGTCAGGATCAGCCTGTTATGTAGGGTGGGTTGATGCTTTATCCATTAACCAAACTAACACTGTCAGGATCAGCCTGTTATGTAGGGTGGGTTGATGCTTTATCCATTAACCCAACTAACACTGTCAGGATCAGCCTGTTATGTAGGGTGGGTTGATGCTTTATCCATTAACCCAACTAACACTGTCAGGATCAGCCTGTTATGTAGGGTGGGTTGATGCTTTATCCATTAACCAAGCTAACACTGTCAGGATCAGCCTGTTATGTAGGGTGGGTTGATGCTTTATCCATTAACCAAACTAACACTGTCAGGATCAGCCTGTTATGTAGGGTGGGTTGATGCTTTATCCATTAACCAAACTAACACTGTCAGGATCAGCCTGATATGTAGGGTGGGTTGATGCTTTATCCATTAACCCAACTAACACTGTCAGGATCAGCCTGTTATGTAGGGTGGATTGATGCTTTCACAACACACTGTCACAACACACTGTCTCACACACACACACACACGCTGTCACAACACACTGTCACACACACGCTGTCACAACACACTGTCTCACACACACACACTGATCACTTAAAACTGTCACAAGACACTAATGACCCTAATGTGTGTGAGAGAGAGAGTTTCATTTCTGTGAAACAGGGAGAGATGGAGTAACAGAGCTTGGTAAGGTGTCTGGAGCGATTATCTGGAGAGATACACTGTGTGGTGGGAGGAGCTATAGGAGGACGGGCTCATTGTGATTATCTGGAGAGATACACTGTGTGGTGGGAGGAGTTATAGGAGGACGGGCTCATTGTGATTATCTGGAGAGATACACTGTGTGGTGGGAGGAGTTATAGGAGGACGGGCTCATTGTGATTATCTGGAGAGATACACTGTGTGGTGGGAGGAGCTATAGGAGGACGGGCTCATTGTGATTATCTGGAGAGATACACTGTGTGGTGGGAGGAGCTATAGGAGGACGGGCTCATTGTGATTATCTGGAGAGATACACTGTGTGGTGGGAGGAGCTATAGGAGCCTCCTTTGGAGTGCATGCATCTGTCAACACATGATGTAACTTCCTCTTCCTACATTACCCCACATGTCCTGTATACTCTACATTACCATACATGTCCTGTATACCCTACATTACCCTACATGTCCTGTATAATCTACATTACCCTACATGTCCTGTATACTCTACATTACCCTACATGTCATGTATATCC
Source organism: Coregonus lavaretus (assembly GCF_964263955.1). Lineage (NCBI taxonomy): Eukaryota > Metazoa > Chordata > Actinopteri > Salmoniformes > Salmonidae > Coregonus > Coregonus lavaretus. Next base: position 381,315 of record NW_028165087.1, read on the forward strand.
TACATTACCCTACATGTCCTGTATACTCTACATTACCCTACATGTCCTGTATACCCTACATTACCCTACATGTCCTGTATACCCTACATTACCCTACATGTCCTGTATACCCTACATTACCCTACATGTCCTGTATACCCTACATTACCCTACATGTCCTGTATACCCTACATTACCCTACATGTCCTGTATAATCTACATTACCCTACATGTCCTGTATACTCTACATTACCCTACATGTCCTGTATACTCTACATTACCCTACATGTCCTGTATACTCTACATTACCCTACATGTCCTGTATACCCTACATTACCCTACATGTCCTGTATACCCTACATTACCCTACATGTCCTGTATACCCTACATTACCCTACATGTCCTGTATACCCTACATTACCCTACATGTCCTGTATACTCTACATTACCCTACATGTCCTGTATACCCTGCATTACCCTTCATGTCCTGTATACCCTACATTACCCTACAAGTCCTGTATACCCTACATTACCCTACATGTCCTGTATACCCTACATTACCCTACATGTCCTGTATACCCTACATTACCCTACATGTCCTGTATACCCTACATTACCCTACATATCATGTATACTCTACATTACCCTACATGTCCTGTATACTCGACATTACCCTACATGTCCTGTATACCCTACATTACCCTACAAGTCCTGTATACTCTACATTACCCTACATGTCCTGTATACTCTACATTACCCTACATGTCCTGTATACCCTACATTACCCTACATGTCCTGTATACTCTACATTACCCTACATGTCCTGTATACCCTACATTACCCTACATGTCATGTATACCCTACATTACCCTACATGTCATGTATACCCTACATTACCCTACATGTCATGTATACCCTACATTACCCTACATGTCCTGTATACTCTACATTACCCTACATGTCCTGTATACTCTACATTACCCTACATGTCCTGTATACTCTACATTACCCTACATGTCCTGTATACCCTACATTACCCTACATGTCCTGTATACCCTACATTACCATACATGTCCTGTATACTCTACATTACCCTACATGTCCTGTATACTCTACATTACCCTACATGTCCTGTATACCCTACATTGATGCTTTATCCATTAACCAAACTAACACTGTCAGGATCAGCCTGTTATGTAGGGTGGGTTGATGCTTTATCCATTAACCAAACTAACACTGTCAGGATCAGCCTGTTATGTAGGGTGGGTTGATGCTTTATCCATTAACCAAGCTAACACTGTCAGGATCAGCCTGTTATGTAGGGTGGGTTGATGCTTTATCCATTAACCAAACTAACACTGTCAGGATCAGCCTGTTATGTAGGGTGGGTGGATGCTTTATCCATTAACCAAACTAACACTGTCAGGATCAGCCTGTTATGTAGGGTGGGTTGATGCTTTATCCATTAACCAAACTAACACTGTCAGGATCAGCCTGATATGCAGGGTGGGTTGATGCTTTATCCATTAACCAAACTAACACTGTCAGGATCAGCCTGATATGTAGGGTGGGTTGATGCTTTATCCATTAACCAAACTAACACTGTCAGGATCAGCCTGTTATGTAGGGTGGGTTGATGCTTTATCCATTAACCAAGCTAACACTGTCAGGATCAGCCTGTTATGTAGGGTGGGTTGATGCTTTATCCATTAACCAAGCTAACACTGTCAGGATCAGCCTGATATGTAGGGTGGGTTGATGCTTTATCCATTAACCAAGCTAACACTGTCAGGATCAGCCTGTTATGTAGGGTGGGTTGATGCTTTATCCATTAACCAAACTAACACTGTCAGGATCAGCCTGATATGTAGGGTGGGTTGATGCTTTATCCATTAACCAAGCTAACACTGAACATAGAGAGCTTCTTAACACACTGTCACACACACACACACACTGTCACAACACACTGTCTCACACACACACACACTGTCACAACACACTGTCACAACACACTGTCACAACACACTGTCACACACACACACACACTGTCACAACACACTGTCACACACACACACACTGTCTCACACACACACGCTGTCACAACACACTGTCACACACACACACACACTGTCTCACACACACACACTGATCACTTAAAACTGTCACAAGACACTAATGACCCTAATGTGTGTGAGAGAGAGAGTTTCATTTCTGTGAAACAGGGAGAGATGGAGTAACAGAGCTTGGTAAGGTGTCTGGAGCGATTATCTGGAGAGATACACTGTGTGGTGGGAGGAGCTATAGGAGGACGGGCTCATTGTGATTATCTGGAGAGATACACTGTGTGGTGGGAGGAGTTATAGGAGGACGGGCTCATTGTGATTATCTGGAGAGATACACTGTGTGGTGGGAGGAGCTATAGGAGGACGGGCTCATTGTGATTATCTGGAGAGATACACTGTGTGGTGGGAGGAGCTATAGGAGGACGGGCTCATTGTGATTATCTGGAGAGATACACTGTGTGGTGGGAGGAGCTATAGGAGGACGGGCTCATTGTGATTATCTGGAGAGATACACTGTGTGGTGGGAGGAAATATAGGAGGACGGGCTCATTGTGATTATCTGGAGAGATACACTGTGTGGTGGGAGGAGCTATAGGAGCCTCCTTTGGAGTGCATGCATCTGTCAACACATGATGTAACTTCCTCTTCCTACATTACCCCACATGTCCTGTATACCCTACATTACCCTACATGTCCTGTATACCCTACATTACCCTACATGTCCTGTATAATCTACATTACCCTACATGTCCTGTATACCCTACATTACCCTACAAGTCATGTATACCCTACATTACCCTACATGTCCTGTACACCCTACATTACCCTACATGTTCTGTATAATCTACATTACCCTACATGTCCTGTATACTCTACATTACCCTACATGTCCTGTATAATCTACATTAAGCCACATGTCATGTATACCCTACATCACCCTACATGTCCTGTATACCCTACATTACCCTACATGTCCTGTATACCCTACATTACCCTACATGTCCTGTATGCTCTACATTACCCTACATGTCCTGTATACTCTACATTACCCTACATGTCCTGTATACCCTACATTACCCTACTTGTCCTGTATAATCTACATTAAGCCACATGTCATGTATACCCTACATTACGCTACATGTCCTGTATACTCTACATTACCCTACATGTCATGTATACCCTACATTACCCTACATGTCCTGTATACCCTACATTACCCTACATGTCCTGTATACTCTACATTACCCTACATGTCCTGTATACCCTACATTACCCTACATGTCCTGTATAATCTAAATTAAGACACATGTCCCGTATATACCTACATTACCCTACATGTCCTGTATACCCTACATACCCTACATGTCCTGTATACCCTACATTACCCTACATGTCCTGTATAATCTACATTAAGCCACATGTCATGTATACCCTACATTACCCTACATGTCCTGTATACCCTTCATTATCCTACATGTCCTGTATACCCTATATTACCCTACATGTCATGTATACCCTACATTACCCTGCATGTCCTGTATACTCTACATTACCCTACATGTCATGTATACCCTACATTACCCTGCATGTCCTGTATACTCTACATTACCCTACATGTCCTGTATACCCTACATTACCCTACATGTCCTGTATAATCTACATTAAGACACATGTCCCGTATATACCTACATTACCCTACATGTCCTGTATACCCTACATTACCCTACATGTCCTGTATACCCTTCATTACCCTACATGTCCTGTATACTCTACATTACCCTACATGTCCTGTATACTCTACATTACCCTACATGTCCTATATACTCTACATTACCCTACATGTCCCGCATACCCTACATTACCTTACATGTCCTGTATACTCTACTTTACCCTACATGTCCTGTATACTCGACATTACCCTACATGTCCTGTATACTCGACATTACCCTACATGTCCTGTATACCCTACATTACGCTACATGTCCTGTATACTCTACATTACCCTACATGTCCTGTATACTCGACATTACCCTACATGTCCTGTATACTCGACATTACACTACATGTCCTGTATACCCTACATTACCCTACATGTCCTGTATACTCTACATCACCCTACATGTCCTGTATGCCCTACATTACCCTACATGTCCTGTATACCCTACATTACCCTACATGTCCTGTATGCTCTACATTACCCCACATGTCCTGTATACTCTACATTACCCTACATGTCCTGTATACTCTACATTACCCTGCATGTCCTGTATACCCTTTATTACCCTACATGTCATGTATACCCTACATTACCCTACATGTCCTGTATACCCTACATTACCCCACATGTCATGTATACTCTACATTACCCCACATGTCCTGTATACTCTACATTACCCTACATGTCCTGTATACTCTACATTACCCTACATGTCCTGTATACCCTTTATTACCCTACATGTCATGTATACCCTACATTACCCTACATGTCCTGTATACCCTACATTACCCTACATGTCCTGTATACCCTTTATTACCCTACATGTCATGTATACCCTACATTACCCTACATGTCCTGTATACCCTACATTACCCTACATGTCCTGTATACTCTACATTACCCTACATGTCCTGTATACCCTTTATTACCCTACATGTCATGTATACCCTACATTACCCTACATGTCCTGTATACCCTACATTACCCTACATGTCCTGTATACCCTACATTACTCTACATGTCCTGTATACCCTACATTACCCTACATGTCATGTATACTCTACATTACCTCACATGTCCTGTATACTCTACATTACCCTACATGTCCTGTATACCCTACATTACCCTACATGTCCTGTATACCCTACATTACCCTACATGTCCTGTATACCCTACATTACCCTACATGTCCTGTATACCATTCATTACCTCACATGTCCTGTATACTCTACATTACCCTACATGTCCTGTATACTCTACATTACCCTACATGCCCTGTATACCCTTCATTACCCTACATGCCCTGTATACCATTCATTACCCTACATGTCCTGTATACTCTACATTACCCTACATGTCATGTATACCTTACATTACCCTACATGACCTGTATACCATTCATTACCCTACATGTCCTGTATACTCTACATTACCCTACATGTCATGTATACCTTACATTACCCTACATGCCCTGTATACTATTAATTACCTCACATGTCCTGTATACTCTACATTACCCTACATGACCTGTATACCATACGTTACCCTACATGTCCTGTGTACCCTACATTACCCTACATGTCCTGTATACTCTACATTACCCTACATGACCTGTATACCATTCATTACCCTACATGTCCTGTATACCATTCATTACCCTACATGTCCTGTATACTCTACATTACCCTACATGTCCTGTATACTCTACATTACCCTACATGACCTGTATACCATTCATTACCCTACATGTCCTGTATACCATTCATTACCCTACATGTCCTGTATACTCTACATTACCCTACATGTCCTGTATACTCTACATTACCCTACATGTCCTGTATATCCTACATTACCCTACATGTCCTGTATACCATTCATTACCTCACATGTCCTGTATACTCTACATTACCTCACATGTCCTGTATACTCTACATTACCCTACATTACCCTACATGTCCTGTATACCCTACATTACCCTACATGTCCTGTATACCCTACATTACCCTACATGCCCTGTATACCCTACATTACCCTACATGTCCTGTATACCCTACATTACCCTACATGTCCTGTATACCATTCATTACCTCACCTGTCCTGTATACTCTACATTACCCTACATGTCCTGTATACTCTACATTACCCTACATGTCCTGTATACCCTACATTACCCTACATGTCCTGTATAATCTACATTAAGCCACATGTCATGTATACCCTACATTACCCTACATGTCCTGTATACCCTTCATTATCCTACATGTCCTATATACCCTATATTACCCTACATGTCATGTATACCCTACATTACCCTGCATGTCCTGTATACTCTACATTACCCTACATGTCATGTATACCCTACATTACCCTGCATGTCCTGTATACTCTACATTACCCTACATGTCCTGTATACCCTACATTACCCTACATGTCCTGTATAATCTACATTAAGACACATGTCCCGTATATACCTACATTACCCTACATGTCCTGTATACCCTACATTACCCTACATGTCCTGTATACCCTTCATTACCCTACATGTCCTGTATACTCTACATTACCCTACATGTCCTGTATACTCTACATTACCCTACATGTCCTATATACTCTACATTACCCTACATGTCCCGCATACCCTACATTACCTTACATGTCCTGTATACTCTACTTTACCCTACATGTCCTGTATACTCGACATTACCCTACATGTCCTGTATACTCGACATTACCCTACATGTCCTGTATACCCTACATTACGCTACATGTCCTGTATACTCTACATTACCCTACATGTCCTGTATACTCGACATTACCCTACATGTCCTGTATACTCGACATTACACTACATGTCCTGTATACCCTACATTACCCTACATGTCCTGTATACTCTACATCACCCTACATGTCCTGTATGCCCTACATTACCCTACATGTCCTGTATACCCTACATTACCCTACATGTCCTGTATGCTCTACATTACCCCACATGTCCTGTATACTCTACATTACCCTACATGTCCTGTATACTCTACATTACCCTACATGTCCTGTATACCCTTTATTACCCTACATGTCATGTATACCCTACATTACCCTACATGTCCTGTATACCCTACATTACCCCACATGTCATGTATACTCTACATTACCCCACATGTCCTGTATACTCTACATTACCCTACATGTCCTGTATACTCTACATTACCCTACATGTCCTGTATACCCTTTATTACCCTACATGTCATGTATACCCTACATTACCCTACATGTCCTGTATACCCTACATTACCCTACATGTCCTGTATACCCTTTATTACCCTACATGTCATGTATACCCTACATTACCCTACATGTCCTGTATACCCTACATTACCCTACATGTCCTGTATACTCTACATTACCCTACATGTCCTGTATACCCTTTATTACCCTACATGTCATGTATACCCTACATTACCCTACATGTCCTGTATACCCTACATTACCCTACATGTCCTGTATACCCTACATTACTCTACATGTCCTGTATACCCTACATTACCCTACATGTCATGTATACTCTACATTACCTCACATGTCCTGTATACTCTACATTACCCTACATGTCCTGTATACCCTACATTACCCTACATGTCCTGTATACCCTACATTACCCTACATGTCCTGTATACCCTACATTACCCTACATGTCCTGTATACCATTCATTACCTCACATGTCCTGTATACTCTACATTACCCTACATGTCCTGTATACTCTACATTACCCTACATGCCCTGTATACCCTTCATTACCCTACATGCCCTGTATACCATTCATTACCCTACATGTCCTGTATACTCTACATTACCCTACATGTCATGTATACCTTACATTACCCTACATGACCTGTATACCATTCATTACCCTACATGTCCTGTATACTCTACATTACCCTACATGTCATGTATACCTTACATTACCCTACATGCCCTGTATACTATTAATTACCTCACATGTCCTGTATACTCTACATTACCCTACATGACCTGTATACCATACGTTACCCTACATGTCCTGTGTACCCTACATTACCCTACATGTCCTGTATACTCTACATTACCCTACATGACCTGTATACCATTCATTACCCTACATGTCCTGTATACCATTCATTACCCTACATGTCCTGTATACTCTACATTACCCTACATGTCCTGTATACTCTACATTACCCTACATGACCTGTATACCATTCATTACCCTACATGTCCTGTATACCATTCATTACCCTACATGTCCTGTATACTCTACATTACCCTACATGTCCTGTATACTCTACATTACCCTACATGTCCTGTATACCCTACATTACCCTACATGTCCTGTATACCATTCATTACCTCACATGTCCTGTATACTCTACATTACCTCACATGTCCTGTATACTCTACATTACCCTACATTACCCTACATGTCCTGTATACCCTACATTACCCTACATGTCCTGTATACCCTACATTACCCTACATGCCCTGTATACCCTACATTACCCTACATGTCCTGTATACCCTACATTACCCTACATGTCCTGTATACCATTCATTACCTCACCTGTCCTGTATACTCTACATTACCCTACATGTCATGTATACTCTACATTACCCTACATGCCCTGTATACCCTTCATTACCCTACATGCCCTGTATACCATTCATTACCTCACATGTCCTGTATACTCTACATTACCCTACATGTCATGTATACCTTACATTACCCTACATGACCTGTATACCATTCATTACCCTACATGTCCTGTATACTCTACATTACCCTACATGTCATGTATACCTTACATTACCCTACATGCCCTGTATACTATTAATTACCTCACATGTCCTGTATACTCTACATTACCCTACATGACCTGTATACCCTACATTACCCTACATGTCCTGTGTACCCTACATTACCCTACATGTCCTGTATACTCTACATTACCCTACATGACCTGTATACCATTCATTACCCTACATGTCCTGTATACCATTCATTACCCTACATGTCCTGTATACTCTACATTACCCTACATGTCCTGTATACCCTACATTACCCTACATGTCCTGTATACCATTCATTACCTCACATGTCCTGTATACTCTACATTACCCTACATGACCTGTATACTCTACATTACCCTACATGTCCTGTATACCCTACATTACCCTACATGTCCTGTATACCCTTCATTACCCTACATGTCCTGTATACTCTACATTACCCTACATGCCCTGTATACCCTACATTACCCTACATGTCCTGTATACTCTACATTACCCTACATGTCCTGTATACCCATTATTACCCTACATGTCATGTATACCCTTCATTACCCTACATGTCCTGTATACCCTTTATTACCCTACATGTCCTGTATACTCTACATTACCCTACATGTCCTGTATACCCTACATTACCCTACATGTCCTGTATACCCTACATTACCCTACATGTCCTGTATACTCTACATTACCCTACATGTCATGTATACTCTACATTACCTCACATGTCCTGTATACCCTACATTACCCTACATGTCATGTATACTCTACATTACCTCACATGTCCTGTATACCCTACATTACCCTACATGTCCTGTATACTCTACCTTACCCCACATGTCCTGTATACCCTACATTACTCTACATGTCATGTATACCCTACATTACCCTACATGCCCTGTATACTCTACATTACCCTACATGTCCTGTATACTCTACATTACCCTACATGTCCTGTATACCCTACATTACCCTACATGTCATGTATACCCTACATTACCCTACATGTCCTGTATACCCTACATTACCCTACATGTCCTGTATACCATTCATTACCTCACATGTCCTGTATACTCTACATTACCCTACATGCCCTGTATACCCTTCATTACCCTACATGCCCTGTATACCATTCATTACCTCACATGTCCTGTATACTCTACATTACCCTACATGTCATGTATACCTTACATTACCCTACATGACCTGTATACTCTACATTACCCTACATGTCCTGTATACTCTACATTACCCTACATGTCCTGTATACTCTACATTACCCTACATGTCCTGTATACCCTACTGTTATGCACTCCTCTCGGAAAGAGGGAACGCAACACCCTGCTACAACTCAACTCTCCGCGGTGTGAAAGAGGTATGGGACTCTAGGTGTGAGTAAGGATGACAAAAGGCAGAGAAATACCGTTAACAGCGAATTTATTCCTTCGCACGGTAAGTTTGGGGAAAAGGGGCTGGACGGAACCAAAGCAAAGAAAGTAAATATCAAAGCCCCCCCTCTCCTACCTTACCTGCCTACCCACTACTTACTGAACTAGCACCACCTGGTGCACTAACCAAAATACAAGGGATGGTCCGCCCAGGTCTTTCCTAGTGTGTATAGACAGTTAACTTCTACGGGTAATGTATGCCCGCGGGCCTCTTGCCTAAGCACTCCCTAGGTGCCTTCCCCTTCCCCCCTTGGGAACAAATGAAACAAAAAGAACACAAACTGGTTCACAACAAAACCTGAGAAAAAAAAAAAACAACTCAGGACATTAAAGAAACTCTCTGAACAACAAACTAACACAAAACATTACAATCAGCTCTCACAGCAACAACTACACAGTACATACCAAATGTCTTAGCAACAGCCAACATGCTATAACTCTCAGTCATTAGCCCGCTCTCTCTCATCTCTGGTTCCCCCCCTTCTGAGCAACAGAACTGGGCCTTATATAGCTTCAGAAGGAGTTGGTAATTGGAGACAGCTGCGTCCTGACGAGGGCGTGGGGTCAGCTCTCCAATCATCAATGTTCATTGACCAATCAGCTGCTTGTTGGGGAATTTCAGAAACCCATTTCCTGAAATACATACATGAAAATACACAACCCACAACACAGAAACTGGGGAACGTAACAACTACATTACCCTACATGTCCTGTATACTCTACATTACCCTACATGTCATGTATACCCTGCATTACCCTCATGTCCTGTATACCCTACATTACCCTACATGTCCTGTATACTCTACATTACCCTACATGTCATGTATACCCTGCATTACCCTCATGTCCTGTATACCCTACATTACCCTACATGTCCTGTATACTCGACATTACCCTACATTACCCAACATTAGATTATTTTGTTTTCTCTTCAGTGTTCAAGTAAATCACATGATCAGTGTTGATGGGCGTACCCTACCCTACGGTACTGCTACTGTTATTTCCCCCTGGGAACCATGAAGTTATTTACAATAACGTTATCGCTCCTTTGGTGACGTTCACCCTAGGGCCAGGTCTAGGATCAGCTTCCCCCTAAGCATTGGTTGGGGTGAAAAGCTGACTGACCCAACATCACGGCACGAGGGAACTTCACCTTATCTTAACAGTGTTGATGGGCGGACACTAGTGTGCTGATTTGAGTTTGATTTCTTATTTCCTTCTGGGAATGATAAAAGTGAATTACGATAAATACAATAAAGTTTACCTTATCTTATCAGCACTAACCTAATTTAAACAGACCACTTCTACAGACAACTGCACACTTCCCCTTTTGGAGTGGCCTTAAAACACCTAGCCAGGGCTGAGACCTTACAACACGTAGCCAGGGCTGACCTTACAACACCTAGCCAGGGCTGACCTTACAACACCTAGCCAGGGCTGACCTTACAACACCTAGCCAGGGCTGACCTTACAACACCTAGCCAGGGCTGACCTTACAACACCTAGCCAGGGCTGACCTTACAACACCTAGCCAGGGCTGACCTTACAACACCTAGCCAGGGCTGAGACCTTACAACACCTAGCCAGGGCTGACCTTACAACACCTAGCCAGGGCTGACCTTACAACACCTAGCCAGGGCTGACCTTACAACACCTAGCCAGGGCTGAGACCTTACAACACCTAGCCAGGGCTGACCTTACAACACCTAGCCAGGGCTGACCTTACAACACCTAGCCAGGGCTGACCTTACAACACCTAGCCAGGGCTGACCTTACAACACCTAGCCAGGGCTGACCTTACAACACCTAGCCAGGGCTGACCTTACAACACCTAGCCAGGGCTGACCTTACAACACCTAGCCAGGGCTGACCTTACAACACCTAGCCAGGGCTGACCTTACAACACCTAGCCAGGGCTGAGACCTTACAACACCTAGCCAGGGCTGACCTTACAACACCTAGCCAGGGCTGACCTTACAACACCTAGCCAGGGCTGACCTTACAACACCTAGCCAGGGCTGACCTTACAACACCTAGCCAGGGCTGACCTTACAACACCTAGCCAGGGCTGACCTTACAACACCTAGCCAGGGCTGACCTTACAACACCTAGCCAGGGCTGACCTTACAACACCTAGCCAGGGCTGACCTTACAACACCTAGCCAGGGCTGACCTTACAACACCTAGCCAGGGCTGACCTTACAACACCTATTCAGGGCTGACCTTACAACACCTAGCCAGGGCTGAGACCTTACAACACCTAGCCAGGGCTGACCTTACAACACCTAGCCAGGGCTGACCTTACAACACCTAGCCAGGGCTGACCTTACAACACCTAGCCAGGGCTGACCTTACAACACCTAGCCAGGGCTGAGACCTTACAACACCTAGCCAGGGCTGACCTTACAACACCTAGCCAGGGCTGACCTTACAACACCTAGCCAGGGCTGAGACCTTACAACACCTAGCCAGGGCTGACCTTACAACACCTAGCCAGGGCTGACCTTACAACACCTAGCCAGGGCTGACCTTACAACACCTAGCCAGGGCTGACCTTACAACACCTAGCCAGGGCTGACCTTACAACACCTAGCCAGGGCTGAGACCTTACAACACCTAGCCAGGGCTGACCTTACAACACCTAGCCAGGGCTGACCTTACAACACCTAGCCAGGGCTGACCTTACAACACCTAGCCAGGGCTGACCTTACAACACCTAGCCAGGGCTGACCTTACAACACCTAGCCAGGGCTGACCTTACAACACCTAGCCAGGGCTGACCTTACAACACCTAGCCAGGGCTGACCTTACAACACCTAGCCAGGGCTGACCTTACAACACCTAGCCAGGGCTGACCTTACAACACCTAGCCAGGGCTGACCTTACAACACCTAGCCAGGGCTGACCTTACAACACCTAGCCAGGGCTGACCTTACAACACCTAGCTAGGGCTGACCTTACAACACCTAGCCAGGGCTGACCTTACAACACCTAGCCAGGGCTGACCTTACAATACCTAGCCAGGGCTGACCTTACAACACCTAGCCAGGGCTGACCTTACCACACCTAGCCAGGGCTGACCTTACAACACCTAGCCAGGGCTGACCTTACAACACCTAGCCAGGGCTGAGACCTTACAACACCTAGCCAGGGCTGAGACCTTACAACACCTAGCCAGGGCTGACCTTACAACACCTAGCCAGGGCTGACCTTACAACACCTAGCCAGGGCTGAGACCTTACAACACGTAGCCAGGGCTGACCTTACAACACCTAGCCAGGGCTGACCTTACAACACCTAGCCAGGGCTGACCTTACAACACCTAGCCAGGGCTGACCTTACAACACCTAGCCAGGGCTGACCTTACAACACCTAGCCAGGGCTGACCTTACAACACCTAGCCAGGGCTGAGACCTTACAACACCTAGCCAGGGCTGACCTTACATCACCTAGCCAGGGCTGACCTTACAACACCTAGCCAGGGCTGACCTTACAACACCTAGCTAGGGCTGACCTTACAACACCTAGCTAGGGCTGACCTTACAACACCTAGCCAGGGCTGACCTTAAAACACCTAGCCAGGGCTGACCTTACAACACCTAGCCAGGGCTGAGACCTTACAACACCTAGCCAGGGCTGACCTTACAACACCTAGCCAGGGCTGACCTTACAACACCTAGCCAGGGCTGACCTTACAACACCTAGCCAGGGCTGACCTTACAACACCTAGCCAGGGCTGACCTTACAACACCTAGCCAGGGCTGACCTTACAACACCTAGCCAGGGCTGACCTTACAACACCTAGCCAGGGCTGACCTTACAACACCTAGCCAGGGCTGACCTTACAACACCTAGCCAGGGCTGACCTTACAACACCTAGCCAGGGCTGAGACCTTACAACCCCAGCTAGGGCTGAGACCGTCATGGAATTTTGGATGACGGTTAAATGTCAGCCAAATGACCGCGGTCACTGTTGTAATTGTTTGATTAGCCCCCCCAAAACACACTCCCATTTTCTCCTCTCCTCCGCTCCTCCGCTCCTCCGCTCCTCCTCTCCTCCGCTCCTGACTGCATGTCATTCAGTCACACAACATTCTAAAACTGTCACGTTTGGACTCCTGTGGTCTCTCCTGGTGTTGGTTGTTAGATGTAAACTAGTCTCTCCTGGTGTTGGTTGTTAGGTGTAAACTAGTCTCTCCTGGTGTTGGTTGTTAGATGTAAACTAGTATCTCCTGGTGTTGGTTGTTAGGTGTAAACTAGTCTCTCCTGGTGTTGGTTGTTAGATGTAAACTAGTCTCTCCTGGTGTTGGTTGTTAGGTGTAAACTAGTCTCTCCTGGTGTTGGTTGTTAGATGTAAACTAGTCTCTCCTGGTGTTGGTTGTTAGATGTAAACTAGTCTCTCCTGGTGTTGGTTGTTAGATGTAAACTAGTCTCTCCTGGTGTTGGTTGTTAGGTGTAAACTAGTCTCTCCTGGTGTTGGTTGTTAGATGTAAACTAGTCTCTCCTGGTGTTGGTTGTTAGGTGTAAACTAGTCTCTCCTGGTGTTGGTTGTTAGGTGTAAACTAGTCTCTCCTGGTGTTGGTTGTTAGATGTAAACTAGTCTCTCCTGGTGTTGGTTGTTAGATGTAAACTAGTCTCTCCTGGTGTTGGTTGTTAGATGTAAACTAGTCTCTCCTGGTGTTGGTTGTTAGGTGTAAACTAGTCTCTCCTGGTGTTGGTTGTTAGATGTAAACTAGTCTCTCCTGGTGTTGGTTGTTAGATGTAAACTAGTCTCTCCTGGTGTTGGTTGTTAGATGTAAACTAGTCTCTCCTGGTGTTGGTTGTTAGATGTAAACTAGTCTCTCCTGGTGTTGGTTGTTAGATGTAAACTAGTCTCTCCTGGTGTTGGTTGTTAGGTGTAAACTAGTCTCTCCTGGTGTTGGTTGTTAGATGTAAACTAGTCTCTCCTGGTGTTGGTTGTTAGGTGTAAACTAGTCTCTCCTGATGTTGGTTGTTAGATGTAAACTAGTCTCTCCTGGTGTTGGTTGTTAGATGTAAACTAGTCTCTCCTGGTGTTGGTTGTTAGATGTAAACTAGTCTCTCCTGGTGTTGGTTGTTAGGTGTAAACTAGTCTCTCCTGGTGTTGGTTGTTAGATGTAAACTAGTCTCTCCTGGTGTTGGTTGTTAGGTGTAAACTAGTCTCTCCTGGTGTTGGTTGTTAGATGTAAACTAGTCTCTCCTGGTGTTGGTTGTTAGATGTAAACTAGTCTCTCCTGGTGTTGGTTGTTAGATGTAAACTAGTCTCTCCTGGTGTTGGTTGTTAGATGTAAACTAGTCTCTCCTGGTGTTGGTTGTTAGATGTAAACTAGTCTCTCCTGGTGTTGGTTGTTAGGTGTAAACTAGTCTCTCCTGGTGTTGGTTGTTAGATGTAAACTAGTCTCTCCTGGTGTTGGTTGTTAGATGTAAACTAGTCTCTCCTGGTGTTGGTTGTTAGATGTAAACTAGTCTCTCCTGGTGTTGGTTGTTAGATGTAAACTAGTCTCTCCTGGTGTTGGTTGTTAGGTGTAAACTAGTCTCTCCTGGTGTTGGTTGTTAGATGTAAACTAGTCTCTCCTGGTGTTGGTTGTTAGGTGTAAACTAGTCTCTCCTGGTGTTGGTTGTTAGGTGTAAACTAGTCTCTCCTGGTGTTGGTTGTTAGGTGTAAACTAGTCTCTCCTGGTGTTGGTTGTTAGGTATAATATGTTTGCATTCCACGCTGCGCCTTGGTCCTCCTCCTTCGACGTTCGTGACACCAGATGTCTTAGTCCTTTTGTAATAACACACAATATAAAAACAGGACATACAGTAAGATAAGAGAGGAATGATCCAACGTTTTAGTTTCATATTTAATGGACCTGCTGCTATAACAATGGCGCTGGTGTTTCAATATGAAACTGAAACAATATGATTGGCTGTGAGCAGAAGTTCAAAGGAGGTAGCGGTGGGCGCCGTTTTAAGATGAGGGAGAACTAATGTTTTTATTTTTAAAGAGCATGGCCTTATTTCTATTACAGCATATTGGATGACTGTCTTTCCTGTTCCATTCACCCAGTTCAATGTAACGTTGATAGGTTTAGGCAACTACATGTTAGTCATTTAGCAGACGCTCTTATCCAGAGCGACTTCCAGTTAGTGCATACATTTTTTAAACGTTTTCTTTATACTGGCCCCCCCGTGGGAATCGAACCCACAACCCTGGCGTTGCAAGCGCCATGCTCTACCAACTGAGCTACACGGGGCCCCTACACGATACTCACATTTTCCCTATACCCGTCATGAGGTTGCTACAACCTAGCCTATGAATGAAAGTTGACAACGTAGCTGCGCACAGGTCGAGAGACAAATTTGATGTGACAGACAGTGACACATGGACTGACAGTGATATTCAGTACCGCCTTGCACACTCTTGCCTGCATCTAGCTGATAGTGGGTGTAATCATTAGTCCAACAGTTGCAAACGAGAGTTTCTATTGGACAAATTCAGGTACGTTTATCCCCGTTGTTAGATGTAAACTAGGCTCTCCTGGTGTTGGTTGTTAGGTGTAAACTAGTCTCTCCTTGTGTTGGCTGTTAGGTGTAAACTAGTCTCTCCTGGTGTTGGTTGTTAGGTGTAAACTAGTCTCTCCTGGTGTTGGTTGTTAGGTGTAAACTAGTCTCTCCTGGTGTTGGTTGTTAGGTGTAAACTAGTCTCTCCTGGTGTTGGTTGTTAGATGTAAACTAGTCTCTCCTGGTGTTGGTTGTTAGGTGTAAACTAGTCTCTCCTGGTGTTGGTTGTTAGATGTAAACTAGTCTCTCCTGGTGTTGGTTGTTAGATGTAAACTAGTCTCTCCTGGTGTTGGTTGTTAGGTGTAAACTAGTCTCTCCTGGTGTTGGTTGTTAGGTGTAAACTAGTCTCTCCTGGTGTTGGTTCTTAGATGTCTCTCATATTTTTAAGTGGGAGAACTTGCACAATTGGTGGCTGACTAAATACTTTTTTCCCCCACTGTATATTTGGTATAGTTGTATCTAAAAAGGATAACTTTTTTTATGTTTTGCTATAAAAAGAAAAATTATTAAATTCACTGAGGAGGATGGTCCTCCCCTTCCTCCTCTGAGGAGCCTCCACTGGGAGGGAGAGAGAGAGGGAGGGAGGGAGGGGTTACGAACTATGATGAGATTTGTTGTTTCATTTCTCTCCTCTGCTTTCTGGGAAGAGACCGGGTTTAGAGTTTGAGGAGGAGGGAGGGAGGGAGGGAGGGAGAGAGGGAGGGAGGGAGGGAGAGAGGGAGAGAGGGAGGGAGGGAGGGAGGGAGAGGGTCATTGGTGGTGTCTTGCGGTCTCTATTAGCTAGCCTAGAACAGCACGAGATTCTAGTCACATGTAAACACAACACACACAGGATGTACAACACACACACACACCCATTCGATCACGGCAACACAGATGGTGGTGCTGGTTAGAGACAGGGCCACTGTAAAAAGTGGGAGGCGGGGCCTGTTGTTCATCTGAGGAGGAGTGTAGCGGTGGCAGCCTATCAGAAGAGGAGGTGTGGCTGATTTTGGGGTTGCTGTTGTTTGGTTCACCTGAAGTGCTTTTACTGATCGCTTCGGTTCGTTCAACCTATTCTATTCAATTTGTCCGAAATAAAAAAAAACAGTGAATTTGACAGATCAATGTGGTTTGTTTTAATTGAATGTTGCTTTCAACACCTCATGACATGAAATATTAGTTTGTATTGACATAAAATATTAGTTTGTATTGACATGAAATATTAGTTTGTATTGACATGTAAAATTAGTTTGTATTGACATGAAATATTAGTTTGTAAACCCCTCCCCCTAACCCGGACGACGCTGGGCCAATTGTGCGCCGGCCCCATGGGTCTCCTGATCACGGCCGGGTTGTGAAACAGCCTGGAATCAAACCGGGGGGGTCCCACCCCATCCTTTTACGCTGCTGCTATAATTATTTATGCATAGTCACTTTAACTCTACCCACATGTACATATTACCTCAACTACCTCAACTAGCCGGTGCCCCCGCACATTGACTCTGCACCGGTACCCCCCTGTATATATAGCCTCCCTACTGTTATTTTATTTTACTTCTGCTCTTTTTTTCTCTCAACACTTTTTTTTGTTGTTGTTTTATTTTTACTTGTTTTGTTAAAAAATAAATGCACTGTTGGTTAAGGGCTTGTAAGTAAGCATTTCACGGTAATGTCTGCACCTGTTGTATTCGGCGCACGTGGCCAATAAAATGTGATTTGATTTGATTTGTAGTGACGGCTCTAGCGATGAGATGCGGTGCCTTGAGACCGCTGTGCCACATGTTATTCCCATGTTATATTCATCCATAACAGTGTAACTATAGTGTTATTCCCATGTTATATTCATCCATAACAGTGTAACTATAGTGTTATTCCCATGTTATATTCATCCATAACAGTGTAACTATAGTGTTATTCCCATGTTATATTCATCCATAACAGTGTAACTATAGTGTTATTCCCATGTTATATTCATCCATAACAGTGTAACTATAGTGTTATTCCTATGTTATATTCATCCATAACAGTGTAACTATAGTGTTATTCCCATGTTATATTCATCCATAACAGTAGAACTATAGTGTTATTCCCATGTTATATTCATCCATAACAGTGGAACTATAGTGTTATTCCCATGTTATATTCATCCATAACAGTGTAACTATAGTGTTATTCCCATGTTATATTCATCCATAACAGTGTAACTATAGTGTTATTCCCATGTTATATTCATCCATAACAGTGTAACTATAGTGTTATTCCCATGTTATATTCATCCATAACAGTGTAACTATAGTGTTATTCCCATGTTATATTCATCCATAACAGTGTAACTATAGTGTTATTCCCATGTTATATTCATCCATAACAGTGGAACTATAGTGTTATTCCCATGTTATATTCATCCATAACAGTGGAACTATAGTGTTATTCCCATGTTATATTCATCCATAACAGTGTAACTATAGTGTTATTCCCATGTTATATTCATCCATAACAGTGTAACTATAGTGTTATTCCCATGTTATATTCATCCATAACAGTGTAACTATAGTGTTATTCCCATGTTATATTCATCCATAACAGTGTAACTATAGTGTTATTCCCATGTTATATTCATCCATAACAGTGTAACTATAGTGTTATTCCCATGTTATATTCATCCATAACAGTGTAACTATAGTGTTATTCCCATGTTATATTCATCCATAACAGTGTAACTATAGTGTTATTCCCATGTTATATTCATCCATAACAGTGTAACTATAGTGTTATTCCCATGTTATATTCATCCATAACAGTGTAACTATAGTGTTATTCCCATGTTATATTCATCCATAACAGTGTAACTATAGTGTTATTCCCATGTTATATTCATCCATAACAGTGGAACTATAGTGTTATTCCCATGTTATATTCATCCATAACAGTGGAACTATAGTGTTATTCCCATGTTATATTCATCCATAACAGTGGAACTATAGTGTTATTCCCATGTTATATTCATCCATAACAGTGTAACTATAGTGTTATTCCCATGTTATATTCATCCATAACAGTGTAACTATAGTGTTATTCCCATGTTATATTCATCCATAACAGTGTAACTATAGTGTTATTCCCATGTTATATTCATCCATAACAGTGGAACTATAGTGTTATTCCCATGTTATATTCATCCATAACAGTGGAACTATAGTGTTATTCCCATGTTATATTCATCCATAACAGTGTAACTATAGTGTTATTCCCATGTTATATTCATCCATAACAGTGTAACTATAGTGTTATTCCCATGTTATATTCATCCATAACAGTGT
>NW_028165086.1:0-16242 GCF_964263955.1 Coregonus lavaretus
ATTAAATGTCAGGAATTGTGAAAAACTGAGTTTAAATGTATTTGGCTAAGGTGTATGTAAACTTCCGACTTCAACTGTACATAGTTTACTGCATACAATGGCAGTCTGTGATTTCTCGAACCGGCGAGCCTCTGGTTACTGGCCTGCCGCTCTTACCACAAGGCTATTTCCAACTGCAGCACAGATTATATATATTAACTGATTTGTATTGTTGTTTGTGTCCCAAATGGCACCCTATTCCCTACATAGAGCATTACTTTTGACCAGAGCCCTATGGGCCATGTTAGAAAGTAGTGAACTGTATAGGGAATAGGGTGCCATTTGGGACACACAGATTGACTGTTATGATTGGATGAGGTCAGCTGTCTAACGGCCTCTCCTCCTCTCTCTCTCTACAGCCTATCAGCAGGGCTCTTTGGGCGGAGAGCGGAGCTCTGGATCAATCCGGTGCCAGCGTTGTCGGGAGGTGTGTAAGGGAGAGGTGGGCGCGTTCAGGACACACACTTCCACGTCAAATGTTTCACCTGCACAGGTAAGGATACGCTAGCTACCTTCACTGTTCCTGCAGTAGTAGGTCACTCCTAAATGTTAAGGCTCTTACAGGCTGGGACTCAGACTGTGACGTCAAGTTCCTGCGGACACAATACACACACACACACACACACACTCCAAGCCATGCCAATAATGATCCAGACGAAGGATTTGGAAGGATCAGAAGAACTGTGTAGGAGGGCTTGGGCTCCTGTTAAGAGGTGTGTAGGATGTTGTTGTTAAACACACTAATGAAATGTAATGCTTTTCTCTATAGAATCTCTACCTACAGTGTGATGCATTGTGTCATGGCAACAACAGTATGTTTTTTTAACACAAATGCTGTAGGTAGGACCATAGCCTTGTGGTTGTGAGGTCATCTTCTTAGACCCTCTATCAGATAGAAGTTGAAATGAATGCCTGCTCCAGCACAGCATACTGTAGTTCACTGCCACCATAGAGAGCGTTTGTATAAGCAACTTAGTCAAGGATTGTTTCAAATGATATCCCACTCTACTTTCACTTGTGTGTTTTCACTTGAGGGGTTGCTGTGGTAACCATGTGAAGGGGCCCCCTCCCTCTGATTGGTGGTTATTCTCAGCCTCACTAGGGAACCTCAACCAATGGGAAACTCCCATTACAGAGACCAGAGAGAGGGTTCAGGCAGAAAAAGAGAGAGAGAGAGAGAGAGAGAGAGAGAGAGAGAGAGAGAGAGAGAGAGAGAGAGAGAGAGAGAGAGAGAGAGAGAGAGAGAGAGAGAGAGAGAGAGAGAGAGAGAGAGAGAGAGAGAGAGAGAGAGGTGGGGGGTTATAGTATCCCCCTAATTCATGATGTCATATGTTTCTTTCTCCATCTCTCTGTTTCTGCCCCCCCGCTCTCTCTCTCACCCCCCCCCCCCCCCCCCCCCCCTCCCGCTCTCTCTCACTCTCACACTCCCCGTAACCTGAGCTCTCCACTCCACTCCTTTCATCTCAAAATGGAACCAATGGGATAGTCTCAAAAGTGCAAAATGCAAACTCAAGCACAAATAGTTTGACATGGACGTATTTGACCCAGGTCTGACCTGGACCAAAGCAGAGACATGTGATGCCAGTACAGTAGAGCAGTATTGTGTGACCATGCCCTCCCCCTCTGTGGTTCTATCCACTGTGTTTCCAGTAGCATCGATGGCCACAGCTTTCTAAATACCTGCTATTGTTTCACTGTCACCCCCTCCCCTCCCCTCCCATCCCCTCCCCCTCAACTACATGTTCTCTCCTCTATTCATCCCCCTCTTTTCTGATCTGTTTGTTTTTCATTCCTGTTTTTTGTATTTGGCTGATGATGATCTGGGTGTGTGATGGGTAATGAAACAGACACATGAAGAAAGATAAAAAGATGGAGAGAAATTGAGAGAGAAAGAGGAAAGTGAAAGAGAAAGAGGTTGGTCATGGCTCGGGAGACACTTATCAAACCAAGCTCTCCCCGATCTCCCTCTCTCTCTCACACTCTCTCTCTCTCCCATCTCTCTTCCTCTCTCTCTCTCTAACTCTCTCTCTCTCTCTCTCTCTTGCTCTCTCTCTCCCCTCTCTCCCTCTCTCTCCCCTCTCGCTCTCTGATAGTTATCCAAGCATGAAATCAATTTCCATCATGGGACGGTTTGACATTGACATGTTCAGCATGTGATAGGGTGGCTAAACGAAGAGGTGTGTGTGTGTACGTGTGTGTGTGATAGGGAGGCTGAAAATGTTTACTCTGGCCAATTTCATTTCAGGAATTGTAAAACACCAAGGTGGACAACGTGGTCATATTTGAAAAAATGAAATATCACATTTTACGTAAGTATTCAGACCCTTTACTCAGTACTTTGTTGAAGCACCTTTGGCAGCGATTACAGCCTCGAGTCTTCTTGGGTATGACGCTACAAGCTTGACACACCTGTATTTGGGGAGTTTCTCCCATTCTTCTCTACAGATCCTCTCAAGCGCTATCAGGTTGGATGGGGAGCGTCACTGCACAGCTATTTTCAGGTCTCTCCAGAGATGTTCAATCGGGTTCAAGTCTGGGCTCTGGCTGGGCCACTCAAGGGCATTCAGAGACTTGTCCTGAAGCCACTCCTGTGTTGTCTTGGCTGTGTGCTTAGGGTCGTTGTCCTGTTGGAAGGTGAACCTTCACCCCAGTCTGAGGTCCTGAGCGCTCTGGAGCAGGTTTTCATCAAGGATCTCTCTGTACTTTGCTCCGTTCATCTTTCCCTCGATCCTGACTAGTCTCCTAATCCCTGCCGAAGAAAAACATATTCACAGCATGATGCTGTCACCACCATGCTTCACCGTAGGGATGGTGCCAGATTTCCTCCAGACGTGACACTTGGCATTAAGGGCAAATAGTTCAATCTTGGTTTCATCAGACCAGAGTATCTTGTTTCTCATGGTCTGAGAGCGGGCTGTCATGTGCCTTTTACTGAGGAGTGGCTTCCGTCTGGCCATAAAGGCTTGATTGGTGGAGTGCTGCAGAGATGGTTGTCCTTCTTAAAGGTTCTCCCATCTCCACAGAGGAACTCTGGATCTCTGTCAGAGTGGCCATCGGGTTCTTGGTCACCTCCCTGACCAAGGCCCTTCTCCCCCAATTGCTCAGTTTGGCCCGGCGGCCAGCTCTAGGAAGAGTCTTGGTGTTTCCAAACTTTTTCCATTTAAGAATGATGGAGACCACTGTGTTCTTGGGGACCTTCAATGCTGCAGAAATGTTTTGGTACCCTTCCCCAGATCTGTGCCTCGACACAATCCTGTCTCGGAGCTCTACGGACAATTCCGTCGACCTCTTGTCTTAGTTTTTCCTCTGACATGCACTGACAACTGTGGGACCTTATATAGACAGGTGTGTGCCTTTCCAAATCATGTCCAATCAATTGAATTTACCACTGGTGGAGTCCAATCAAGTTGTAGAAACATCTCAAGGATGATCAATAGAATCAGGGTGCACCTGAGCTCAATTTAGAGTCTCATATCAAAGGGTCTGAATACTTATGTAAATAAGGTATTTCTGTTTTTTATTTGTAATACGTTTGCAAAATTTTCTAAAAACCTGTTTTTGCTTTGTCATTATGGGGTATTGTGTGTAGATTGATGAGGGTAAAAATAATTGTATCCATTTTAGAATAAGGCTGTAACGTAACAAAATGTGGAAGAAGTCAAGGGGTCTGAATACTTTCCGAGTGCACCGTTTAGACAGAACTGTTTATATTAAACTAATTTCACCTTGGGAAACAAAAAGTGCCATTCTCTAAGAAGGTCTCCTTTTCTTTCCTTCCTTCCCTCACTGACTGTTATTATCACTTGTCTTTCTTTGTCTGTTACAGTCTGTCTCTGTCTTTCTCCATCTCTCTCTCACTCTCTCTCAGCAGGGAGTTCAGTAGCATTGTGATGAATGGAGCAACAGAGGGACAGAGAGAGAGAGGTTGTTATTAGAGCATTCTTTGACTGTAGCAGTAGACTCAGTTATAGAGAAGTCATTATAATTCCATTCTGTTGACTGTTCCGTCTTTTCTCTCTATTGTAACAACCAAAACAGCACGAATAAACACACACACGAATAAACACACACACACACACACACACACACACACACACACACACACACACACACATATACACATACAGTGGGGAGAACAAGTATTTGATACACTGCCGATTTTGCAGGTTTTCCTACTTACAAAGCATGTAGAGGTCTGTAATTTTTATCATAGGTACACTTCAACCGTGAGAAACGGAATCTAAATCCAGAAAATCACATTGTATGATTTTTAAGTAATTAATTTGCATTTTATTGCATGACATAAGTATTTGATACATCAGAAAAGCAGAACTTAATATTTGGTACAGAAACCTTTGTTTGCAATTACAGAGATCATACGTTTCCTGTAGGTCTTGACCAGGTTTGCACACACTGCAGCAGGGATTTTGGCCCACTCCTCTATACAGACCTTCTCCAGATCCTCCGGGCAATACGGACTTTCAGCTCCCTCCAAAGATGTTCTATTGGGTTCAGGTCTGGAGACTGGCTAGGCCACTCCAGGACCTTGAGATGCTTCTTACGGAGCTTGTTTCGGGTCGTTGTCATGCTGGAAGACCCAGCCACGACCCATCTTCAATGCTCTTACTGAGGGAAGGTGGTTGTTGGCCAAGATCTCGCGATACATGGCCCCATCCATCCTCCCCTCAATATGGTGCAGTCGTCCTGTCCCCTTTGCAGAAAAGCATCCCCAAAGAATGATGTTTCCACCTCCATGCTTCACGGTTGGGATGGTGTTCTTGGGGTTGTACTCATCCTTCTTCTTCCTCCAAACTTTAGACCAAAAAGCTCTATTTTTGTCTCATCAGACCACATGACCTTCTCCCATTCCTCCTCTGGATCATCCAGATGGTCATTGGCAAACTTCAGACGAGCCTGGACATGTGCTGGCTTGAGCAGGGGGACCTTGCGTGCACTGCAGGATTTTAATCCATGACGGCGTAGTGTGTTACTAATGGTTTTCTTTGAGACTGTGGTCCCAGCTCTCTTCAGGTCATTGACCAGGTCCTGCCGTGTAGTTCTGGGCTGATCCCTCACCTTCCACATGATCATTGATGCCCCACGAGGTGAGATCTTGCATGGAGCCCCAGACCGAGGGTGATTGACCATCATCTTGAACTTCTTCCATTTTCTAATAATTGCGCCAACAGTTGTTGCCTTCTCACCAGGCTGCTTGCCTATTGTCCTGTAGCCCATCCCAGCCTTGTGCAGGTCTACAATTCTATCCCTGATGTCCTTACACAGCTCTCTGGTCTTGGCCATTGTGGAGAGGTTGGAGTCTGTTTGATTGAGTGTGTGGACAGGTGTCTTTTATACAGGTAACGAGTTCAAACAGGTGCAGTTGATACAGGTAATGAGTGGAGAACAGGAGGGCTTCTTAAAGAAAAACTAACAGGTCTGTGAGAGACGGAATTCTTACGGGTTGGTAGGTGATCAAATACTTATGTCATGCAATAAAATGCAAATTAATTACTTAAAAATTATACAATGTGATTTTCTGGATTTTTGTTTTAGATTCCGTCTCTCACAGTTGAAGTGTACCTATGATAAAAATTACAGACCTCTACATGCTTTGTAAGTAGGAAAACCTGCAAAATCGGCAGTGTATCAAATACTTGTTCTCCCCACTGTATATACTTCTGTACATCCTTCACTCATTGGTATTATCCCTCCCTTATTGTATTGATTCACATTAGATCCAGAGCTCAACATTATGATAATTCATTTCTCATGCATTACTGAGACAGAATACTAGAGAGCACTAATCGTGTGTATCCTCCTATTTAAACCCATTATAGAGCAACTGATTATTGCGTGGAGAAGAAGCCTTGTAATCTAAGTCCAAGACAAAACACCATGGAAAATATACTGTGGAACATACAATTACTGTATGAATACAATAACTGTATAATTGAATGTTTTGAATAGTAAGAATGTCTTAGAGACTATTCTTACTGCCAAACATTTAAGGAGAGGCAGTACAACGAAATTGCAATTTGCATAATATATACATCTTTTCAATTTACATGACATCGTTGCCTTATCATTCGTTGTGGCTGGCAATGTGTCATTTTTGTTCTGCAGCTCCAAGTTTACCGTAAATACCATTATCACAGTATTTACTAGCCAGTAAGCTTGCAAACTATTCAAAAAATTAGCAACTTTTCCTCTAAAACATATTAGCTACACTCTTGAATAATGCACCCAAACCGTATTAGACTCTTGAATAACGCAACAATTCACAAGCATGTGCAGACAATTAAAGGGCTTATTTTCTTGTTTGTACACGCAACATTAGCAAAATGTAGGTTGCAAGACAATAACACAGCTAACTATGCTAGCAAGTAATGTTAGCATATCAAACATGAACGTTTACTCCTCTCATATGAATATAAAAGTACAGTTTCAGCAAATCAGGCTGCATTTTATCAATATCATGGAAGTCTTTATATAAAGGTAAAGGCAACATTGCGACTAAGAACATAGTCCCCTGTAGCTCAGTTGGTAGAGCATGGCGCTTGCAACGCCAGGGTTGTGGGTTCGTTTCCCATGGGGGGCCAGTATGAAAATGTATGCACTCACTAACTGTAGTCGCTCTGGATAAGCGCGTCGGCTAAATGACAAAAATGTAAATAATTCCCCTGGTGTTGATTAGCTTCTTGCTGCATGCTTCTTGCCTGGATGGTGGCTCAGAGCAGCCAAGGGGGAAAAACACTGTTGAGCGTCTCTTTCTTAAAGCTACGGCTTTTACTGCAATTTCAGGTGAAAACTCAATAAAAAAAGTCTAAAATATAATGAAAATGTCTATACATTTCAGCTGTTTCAAAAACATTGCTCTGCTATTAGTATTTTTTACTGAATGAATGTTGGGCTCAACGAGACAATTCTGTTTACACTGTCTGCTTAGAGGGGGCAACTGTCGTGTGCGACCTTACTAACTGTAAGTCGCTCTGGATAAGAGCGTCTGCTAAATGACTAAAATGTAAATGTAATGTAAAATGTAGCGTTTGAGACGTGAGTTTACATTATCTCGAGAATCTCTCGAAATTCACCTTCATTCATTCTCGTCAATGAGAATAGACCCTTAGTCATAAGTCACCAGACAGAAGGATAGCTCAGTGGTGATTTAAGTGAGGACCAGAGTGTCCTTTATGAAAATGTGGCGACTGACATTTGACCGGCAGCATTTTAATTCACCTGTCATTTGAGAAATGTACCGCACCCATATGCATTGGGTGAATGACCTGATTAGGGCGTTCACCCACGGTGCTCAGAATAACAGAAATCACATTTCGATTATGGTAATTAATCTTAACAGAACATGCATGTCAAGAATGCACTGACGTGTGTCCTTACCGGGCACTTGGAAGCTGTTAGAATAACTGTCCACATGTACTTTTCCTGAGCTTATAAGACCAGTAACGTACAAC
Source organism: Coregonus lavaretus (assembly GCF_964263955.1). NCBI lineage: Eukaryota > Metazoa > Chordata > Actinopteri > Salmoniformes > Salmonidae > Coregonus > Coregonus lavaretus. The sequence goes on from NW_028165086.1 coordinate 7,509, forward strand.
AACATAAAATCAAATCAAATCAAATTGTATTTGCCACATGCGCCGAATAGAACAGGTGTAGACATTACCGTGAAATGCTTACTTACAGCCCTTAACCAACAATGCATTTATTTCTTAATAAAAAGTAAAATAAAACAACAACAACAAAAAAGTGTTGAGAAAAAAAGAGCAGAAGTAAAATAAAATAACAGTTGGGAGGCTATATACAGGGGGGTACCAGTGCAGAGTCAATGTGTGGGGACACCGGCTAGTTGAGGTAGTTGAGGTAATATGTACATGTGGGTAGAGTTAAAGTGACTATGCATAAATAATTAACAGAGTAGCAGCAGCGTAAAAAGATGGGGTGGGGGTGGGGGGGGGGGGGGTAGTGCAAATAGTCTGGGTAGCCATGATTAGCTGTTCAGGAGTCTTATGGCTTGGGGGTAGAAGCTGTTGAGAAGCCTTTTGGACTTAGACTTGGCGCTCCGGTACCGCTTGCCATGAGGTAGCAGAGAGAACAGTCTATGACTAGGGTGGCTGGAGTCTTTGACAATTTTGTGGGCCTTCCTCTGACACCGCCTGGTATAGAGGTCCTGGATGGCAGGAAGCTTGGCCCCAGTGATGTACTGGGCCGAACGCACTACCCTCTGTAGTGCCTTGCGGTCGGAGGCCGAGCAGTTGCCATACCAGGCGGTGATGCAACCAGTCAGGATGCTCTCGATGGTGCAGCTGTAGAACTTTTTGAGGATCTGAGGACCCATGCCAAATATTTTCAGTCTCCTGAGGGGGAATAGGCTTTGTCGTGCCCTTTTCACGACTGTCTTGGTGTGTTTGGACCATCATAGTTTGTTGGTGATGTGGACACCAAGGAATTTGAAGCTCTCAACCTGTTCCACTACAGCCCTATCGATGAGAATGGGGGCGTGCTCAGTCCTCTTTTTTTTCCTGTAGTCCATGATCATCTCCTTTGTCTTGGTCACGTTGAGGGAGAGGTTGTTATCCTGGCACCACACGGCCAGGTCTCTGACCTCCTCCATATACGCTGTCTCATCGTTGTCGGTGATCAGGCCTACCACTGTTGTGTCGTCGGCTAACTTAATGATGGTGTTGGAGTCGTGCCTGGACATGCAGTCATGGGTGAACAGGGAGTACAGGAGGGGACTGAGCACGCACCCCTGAGGGGCCCCCGTGTTGATGATCAGCGTGGCAGATGTGTTGTTACCTACCCTTACCACCTGGGGGCGGCCCGTCAGAAGTCCAGGATCCAGTTGCAGAGGGAGGTGTTTAGTCCCAGGATCCTTTGCTTAGTGATGAGCTTTGAGGGCACTATGGTGTTGAACGCTGAGCTGTAGTCAACGAATAGCATTCTCACGTAGGTGTTCCTCTTGTCCAGGTGGGAAAGGGCAGTGTAGAGTGCAATAGAGATTGCATCATCTGTGGATTTGTTGGGGCGGTATGCAAATTGGAGTGGGTCTAGGGTTTCTGGGATAATGGTGTTGATGTGAGCCATGACCAGCCTTTCAAAGCACTTCATGGCTACAGACGTCAGTGCTACGGGTCGGTAGTCATTTAGGCAGGTTATCTTAGTGTCCTTGGGCACGGGGACTATGGTGGTCTGCTTGAAACATGTTGGTATTACAGACTCAGTCAGGGACATGTTGAAAATGTTGGTGAAGACACTTGCTAGTTGGTCAGCACATGCTCGGAGTACACATCCTGGTAATCCGTCTGGCCCTGCGGCCTTGTGAATGTTGACCTGCTTAAAAGTCTTAGTCACATCGGCTACGGAGAGCGTGATCACATAGTCATCCAGAACAGCTGGTGCTCTCATGCATGCTTCAGTGTTGCTTGCCTCGAAGAGAGCAAAGAAGTGGTTTAGCTCGTCTGGAAGTCTTGTGTCACTGGGCAGCTCGTGGCTGTGCTTCCCTTTGTAGTCTGTAATAGTTTTCAAGCCCTGCTACATCCGACGAGCGTCAGAGCCGGTGTAGTACGATTCAATCTTAGTCCTGTATTGACTCTTTGCCTGTTTGATGGTTCGTCGGAGGGCATAGCGGGATTTCTTATAAGCGTCCGGGTTAGAGTCCCGCTCCTTGAAAGCGGCAGATCTACCCTTTAGCTCAGTGCGGATGTTGCCTGTAATCCATGGCTTCTGGTTGGGGTATGTACGTACGGTCACTGTGGGGACGACGTCATCGATGCACTTATTGATGAAGCCAGTGACTGATGTGGTGTACTCCTTTATGCTCTCCGAAGAATCCCGGAACATGTTCCAGTCTGTGCTAGCAAAACAGTCATGTAGCTTAGCATCTGCGTCATCTGACCACTTTTTTATTAACCGAGTCACTGGTGCTTCCTGCTTTAGTATTTGCTTATAAGCAGGAATCAGGAGGATAGAGTTATGGTCAGATTTGCCAAATGGAGGGCGAGGGAGAGCTTTGCTAGGCGGCGCATGAGTTACAAGTTTGGATAAGCAAATGTACTATTACTATTAGCCTACTATTAGGAATGTGATTAGTAGATTGGATAGTCATAATTTGGGCTAATAATATAACTCAATCACAGCTCACAAAAAAGACAGTTCAATGCATGGCTGAGTGCCTATAGCATAGAGCAGGGGTAGGCAACCCTGTTCCTGGAGTGCCACAGGTACTGAAGGATTTTGTTCCAACTAGCTAATTGATCAGTTCAATGATTGCCTAAATTCAACACACCTGGTCTTCCAGGTCGGTTAAATCAAAAACATGTGCCTGTGGCCCTCCATGACTAGGGTTGCCTACCCCTCAGGTAGAGGCCTGGGTTATAGGCTATATCAGATATGTTTCTTCTTTCTTTGTACGGGAAAAACACATTTTATACAATTCTACTACACTTTATATGGCTGGAGACGTTAGCAGAATCTTTTTTAATATGACAAATTACAGAGTATCCTACTCTGTTAAAACTGACAAACAGATCAATAAAAACAGCGTTGTCCATATAATAGGCCTACGAGAAGGGGAGACACACTTTTAAACTCGGACAAAACAGAGATGCTTGTTCTAGGTCCCAAGAAACAAAGAGATCTTCTGTTAAATCTGACAATTCATCTTGATGGTTGTAAAGTCGTCTCAAATAAAACTGTGAAGGACCTCGGCGTTACTCTTGACCCTGATCTCTCTTTTGACGAACATATCAAGACTGTTTCAAGGACAGCTTTTTTCCATCTACGTAACATTGCAAAAATCAGAAATTTTCTGTCCAAAAATGATGCAGAAAAATTAATCCATGCATTTGTTACTTCTAGGTTAGACTACTGCAATGCTCTACTTTCCGGCTACCCGGATAAAGCACTAAATAAACTTCAGTTAGTGCTAAATACGGCTGCTAGAATCCTGACTAGAACCAAGAAATTTGATCATATTACTCCAGAGCTAGCTTCCCTACACTGGCTTCCTGTTAAGGCAAGGGCTGATTTCAAGGTTTTACTGTTAACCTATAAAGCGTTACATGGGCTTGCTCCTACCTATCTTTCCGAGTTGGTCCTGCCGTACATACCAATACGTACGCTACGGTCACAAGACGCAGGCCTCCTAATTGTCCCTAGAATTTCTAAGCAAACAGCGGGAGGCAGGGCTTTCTCCTATAGATCTCCATTTTTATGGAACAGTCTGCCTACCCATGTGAGAGACGCAGACTCGGTCTCAACCTTTAAGTCTTTACTGAAGACTTATCTCTTCAGTAGGTCATATGATTGCGTGTAGTCTGGCCCAAGAGTGTGAAGGTGAACGGAAAGGCTCTGGAGCAACGAACAGCCCTTGCTGTCTCTGCCAGGCCGGTTCCCCTCTCTCCACTGGGGTTCTCTGCCTCTAACCCTGTTACAGGGGCTGAGTCACTGGCTTGCTGGTGCTCTTTCATGCCGTCCCTAGGAGGGGTGCGTCACTTGAGTGGGTTGAGTTACTGACGTGATCTTCCTGTCTGGGTTGGCGCCCCCCCTTGGTTTGTGCTGTGGTGGAGACCTCTGTGGGCTATACTCGGCCTTGTCTCAGGATTGTAAGTTGGTGGTTGAGGATATCCCTCTAGTGGTGCGGGGGCTGTGCTTTGGCAGAGTGGGTGGGGTTATATCCTTCCTGTTTGGCCCTGTCCGGGGGTTTCTTCGGATGGGGCCACAGTGTCTCCGGACCGCTCCTGTCTCAGCCTCCAGTATTTATGCTGCAGTAGTTTATGTGTCGGGGGGCTGGGGTTAGTTGGTTATACCTGGAGTACTTCTCCTGTCTTATCCAGTGTCCTGTGTGAATTTAAGTATGCTCTCTCTAATTCTCTCGTTCTCTCTTTCTCTCTGAGAACCTGAGCCCTAGGACCATACGTCAGGACTACCGGGCATGCTGACACCTTGCTGTCCCCAGTCCGCCTGGCCTTGCTGCTATTCCAGTTTCAACTGTTCTGCCTGCGGTTACGAAACCCCTACCTGTCCCAGACCTGCTGTTTTCAACTCTTAATGATCGGCTATGAAAAGCCAACTGAGAGACCTGAGCCCTAGGACCATACGTCGGGACTACCGGCCGTGGTGACTCCTTGCTGTCCCCAGTCCGCCTGGCCTTGCTGCTATTCCAGTTTCAACTGTTCTGCCTGCGGTTATGGAACCCCTACCTGTCCCAGACCTGCTGTTTTCAACTCTTAATGATCGGCTATGAAAAGCCAACTGAGATTTATTCCTGATTATTATTTGACCATGCTTGTCACTTATGAACATTTTTGAACATCTTGGCATGGTTCTGTTATAACCTCCACCCGGCACAGCCAGAAGAGGACTGGCCACCCCTCATAGCCTGGTTCCTCTCTAGGTTTCTTCCTAGGTTTTGGCCTTTCTAGGGAGTTTTTCCTAGCCACCGTGCTTCTACGCCTGCATTACTAGCTGTTTGGGGTTTTAGGCTGGGTTTCTGTACAGCACTTCGAGATATTAGCTGATGTACGAAGGGCTATATAAAATAAAATTGATTGAAATTGATTGAAATATAATATGACGTCCATCTAAACTGGAGGAGGAAATTATTGTCCTAAAACAAACATTCAAATGGCACTGTCCCAACAATTAGAATGTTGATACCTAAAAGACAGTCGTTTCATTGTCTTCTCTTTACAACAATAGCCAATTGCTTGCCAAACTATTTTTTTCCACGATTGAATTTTGCCTGGCTGGGTCTCTTTTCACTGACAGTCATAACTCAACAATCATTTATTTGGTATTTGCCCCGAGCACTGCCCTTTCCTTCCGACTGTAGGCAATGCTATTTAAAACTTTTTTTTTTGGTTAGGGGAAGCTGATGATCATCTGTGGCCAAATCATGCTTTAATAGCCTATTTTGAATGATTTTATTTATTTCTGTATAGACAGGAGTAAGCTAATTAGGCTATATCATTTGGGCAATTTAATTAAATTTACTTTAGGGAAAGCTTCCCCTGGCCTTATGAGCCTATGTCAATCTACTATCCCCCATAGTAGAAAAGTTTACATATCCTATTGGTCAGCTTGTCGAGAAAGAAATAGCCCAAACAGACTCTGGGACAGTTGTGGGACGATAGATCCCAAATTCATACGACCAGTAGGCCTAGGCTACATCACAAAAACTTTTAAAAACAATGAGTCTGATGCAACAAATCAGAACGTTTAGCTTAATATGTTGATTAACTATTATCTCTTCACATTATTACTGCAGTAGGCTACGTGTGAATGTGCCTTTTGCTATCGGACAATGAAAGAAAGTTGAAACCCAATAGAACATGAGAGAAATAGGCTACTGGTTTCAATGGCATATGGAAGTCTGTATAAAATAATTGCCTCCATGGATATGGTTGGATGTTGCCTAGGCTACTTTGAAGGAAGGTAAAACATTCCTCATAATATGTAGTAAAACATTCAGGTTTCAAATAATTAAGTAGCTATATGTTTTCAAAATGCATACTGCCTCCAGCTAATTGCAAAGTGGTGTGTGATGCGCTGATGAAACCTGCCTTCCCTTGCCTATGCATTTGAATGGAAAGCGCGCTTCATTTACATTTTAGTCATTTAGCAGACGCTCTTATCCAGAGTGACTTACAGTTAGTGAGTGCATACATTTTCATACTGGCCCCCCGTGGGAAACGAACCCACAACCTTGGCGTTGCATGCGCCATGCTCTACCAACTGAACTACAGGGGACTCAATTACCAGTTGAGAAATAAAAATAGTAGCTATTTTTAATCATGGCCAAAAAAACAATTTTTAACACACGATTGCATTTAGAATTGTTGTGCAATGGTTGGGCTTATAAAAACGCTGTCTGACAGATTTTCTGCTCAAAGACTCTGTATCTGTGTGCTCTGCGTGGGTGATAAATAAGATACATAACCACACGTAGAAATGTAATTCCACTAAATTATGCAAATTAACCCATAGAACGATAAGCATGTCTGGTCAAATGTATTTACATCAACTGGAAAGGCTAAAAAGCATTATTTCGCAATGGGATTTTTTAAATTTTCCCGGACAATTGGCCGGTGGCTATTTTATTTATCGGCTTGTCTATTTTTTTTACGGCCAAAGGCCGGCTATTACCGGCTAACTGAAACCGAGGATGCACGTATTAACACACACACACACACACACTAAGGATGATATGTGGTATTGTATTACTGGTAATGGTAGCACACTGTGTATCGTGGCCTAATGACACACTGACCACATTTTCCTTTCGTTGCTAAAGTGGCACTCTCCCATTCCAGCACAGCTACCAGGCATTGCAGTGGTCTAAATGCATGTTCCATATGGACAGCTCCTTAGGGAGACACACACTCAAACAAGCAAGCGTTAGGTTCCAAAACCATACAAATCTTCTGTCAGCAATTTTCTGAGTCAAAACAGATTTCTACAATGTCCAGAGTATCAGGACTACTGTAAGAGGTTGCCTGTATCTGTTTGTCTCTGGTAAAACTTCCCTTAGAGAAAGGAACAGGTTTAAAGGGTCAAGGAAGGATCATGGAAGCTTTTCTTACAGGTGGGTTCTGTAGAATGCCAGACCAGATCAAACCTGTCCAGACCAGTTTATGACTCATCTTCTATCTGTAACCTTCAGGGCTCATCACACTCTCTCCTAGCCGTTGGCGCTAACAGCACACTATGATAATCTACCTTGGTTGTTCTCTGTGTGTGGAGGGGAAAGAGAGGGAGAGAGGGAGCTAGATGGAGAGAGGGAGATAGATGGAGAAAGATGGAGGAAGGAAGAGAGATGGAGCGAGGGAGATAGATGGAGAGAGGGAGATGGAGGGAGATAGATGGAGAGAGGGACATTTTTTTACATTTTAGTCATTTAGCAGACGCTCTTATCCAGAGTGGCATACATTTTTTATATATATGGCGAGAGATTGATAGAGGGGGTATATGGGAAGAGAGGGGGATAGAGAGAGTGAAACAGAGAGAAAAGAATGAGAGAGAGAGATGTGAGTTAGAGGGGATGGGAGCTTCCCGTAGCTATAGCAACCACTGCCACGCTGCTCCAATCACCACGCTAATGTGTGGTTGCTAGGGAGACATTGTGAGATTCCAGGGAGACGAGTTTAGGCAGCAGTGGTTTTCCCTCCAGACGCTGTTGGATTTAGGATAGAAGACGGCTTGTGTCTCAAATAGCACCCTATTCCCTATATTGTGCTCTGGTTAAAAGTAGTGCACTATTTAGGGAATACTGTTTAATTTGGGATGAAAACAGGGCTTTTCTGCATCTCCTAAAGGATCGCTGCTTGAGGGGATAAACACACACATCCGCCCTGCCTATTGTCTCCCTTGTGTGTGTGTGTGTGTGTGTGTGTGTGTGTGTGTAGCTCTGTAAGTGGGAGATTCTCTGACATGCCAAGGGTTTGATCTGTGACGGCTGTAGGATCATAAAACAGAACCCCGCTATGCACACACACACACACTCACCCAGTCATGTCTCATACGTTTCAACAGTGTTTATTAGTTGATGATGTGTTCTGTGTGAGTAGCATAAACTTCTCCTTAGTCGCTGATCTAAGGTCAGTTTTAGTCTTTTCCTCCCTAGTGACTATGGGTAGGGTTTAGGATTTATGTTTGTGTATTCTTAATGAGGGTTCCCTCTGTTCCCTCTGTATGGCTGAGTAAGACGTCTTGTCTGCTCATCATCAAATTGAGTCTTTGCTGTGTTTTGTCCACAAGCAGCTTAGATAGGTCTGACTGCCTGAGATCTGGAGAGACTTGCTCAAATTCACTGTTTTACCCTGGAGTCTTCATTAACCCCTAAAGGATTTAACTAAGAGTCTATCCCTCCCTGCTCTCTCTCTCTCTCTCTCGCTCTCTCTTTTTCTTTCTCTCTCTTTCTCTCAATTCAATTCAATTTAAGGGGCTTTATTGGCATGGGAAACATATGTTTACATTGCCAATGCAAGTGCTCTCTCTCTCTCTTGCCCTCCATCCCTCCAGCCCTATCCCTTGGCTCTGTCTGTAACAGTACATTCATTACAGCTGAAGTGTTTCCCAAAGGTTCAGAAGGCAAGGAAAGAGAGGATGAGAGGAATAGAGGAGGGACGGGGGAGGGAGAGATTGGGGGAGTTGGAGAAAGTGGAGATGAGGAGGAGAGTGGTTAAGGAACACAGAGTGGAACATGTAGGGGCATAAAGGGATGGAGGATGAAGGAGGGGAGGTGGAGGTGGAGACAGCCCTGGTCTAGCCCAGTGTAGGGAGAACAGATGTGGGGTGAAGTTGGGAGGACCTCCCCTGCTGTATCCTGTC
>NW_028165085.1:0-52500 GCF_964263955.1 Coregonus lavaretus
AAGTGCAGCTCAATTTCCACCTCATTTTGTGGGCAGTGTGTACATAGCCTGTCTTCTCTTGAGAGCCAGGTCTGCCTACGGCGGCCTTTCTCAATAGCAAGGCTATGCTCACTGAGTCTGTACATAGTCAAAGCTTTCCTTAAGTTTGGGTCAGTCACAGTGGTCAGGTATTCTGCCACTTTGTACTCTCTGTTTAGAGCCAAATAGCATTCTAGTTTGCTCTGTTTTTTTGTTAATTCTTTTCAATGTGTCAAGTAATTCTCTTTTTGTTTTCTCATGATTTGGTTGGGTCTAATTGTGTTGCTGTCCTGGGGCTCTGTGGGGTCTGTTTGTGTTTGTGAATAGAGCCCCAGAACCAGCTGGCTGAGGGACTCTTCTCTAGGTTAATCTCTCTGTAGGTGAGGGCTTTGTGATGGAATGTGTGGGCATCGCTTCCTTTTAGGTGGTTGTAGAATTTAACAGCTCTTTTCTGGATTTGGATAATTTGCGGATATCGGCCTAATTCTGCTCTGCATGCATTATTTGGGGTTTTGCGTTGTAAACTAAGTATATTTTTGTAAAATTCTGCATGCAGAGTCTCAATTGGGTGTTTGTCCCATTTTGTGAATTCTTGGTTGGTGAGTTTTATGTTCCTTTTGATGGCATAGAAGGCCCTTCTTGCCTTGTCTCTCAGATCGTTCACCGCCTTGTGGAAGTTACCTGTGGTGTTGATGTTTAAGCCGAGGTAGGTGTAATTCTTTGTGTGCTCTAGGGCAACGGTGTCTAGATAGAATTTGTATCTGTTGTCTTGGCTACTGGACATTATTTTAGTCTTACTGAGATTTACTGTCAGGGCCCAAGTCTGACAGAATCTGTGCAGAAGATCTAGGTGCTGCTGTAGGCCCTCCTTGGTTGGTGACAGAAGCACCAGATCATCAGGAAACAGTAGACATTTGACTTCAGATTCTAGTAGGGTGAGGCCGGGTGCTGCAGACTGTTCTAGTGCCCTCGCCAATTCATTGATATACATGTTGAAGAGGGTGGGGCTTAAACTGCATCCCTGTCTCACCGCACGGCCCTGTGGAAAGAAATCTGTTATTTTTTTATTGCCAATTTTAACTGTGGTTTGTGTACATGGATTTTATAATGTCGTATGTTTTTCCCCCAACATCACTTTCCATCAATTTGGATAGCAGACCCTCATGCCAAATTGAGTCAAAAGTTTTTTTGAAATCAACAAAACATGAGAATACTTTTGTTTTGGTTTGTTTGTTTGGCAATTAGGGTGTGCAAGGTGAATACGTGGTCTGTCGTACGGTAATTTGGTAAAAAGCCAATTTGACATTTGCTCAGTACATTGTTTTCACTGAGGAAATGAACTAGTCTGCTGTTGATGATAATGGAGACTCCTCAGCGGGTCTCTGGCTTCCTCCCCTTTAACTTTTTCTCTCTCTCCTCAGCGGGTCTCTTCTTCTCCTTTGTCACTCTCAGGCTGTATCCCAAAATGGCTCCATACTTCCTAAATAGTACACCACGGTGTAAGTAGTACACTATATATAGGGAATAGGGTGCCATTTGGGACATAGTGACAGCTCTTTTTGAAAGCCACTGTGCTGTTCCTATGGCACCAGCACCACTTTCACTCCTCTCTGACACAACAGCACAAACCTGTAAAACCAATCATCTCCTTATTTCCTGTAAACCAGCGGTTCCCAACCTTTTTCTGTTACTGTACCAGATGTAAAATTATCCTGTTTTGATTAATTTAATAGAGTGAGTTAGGTCTGCTCTATACCAAATTAGCAATTGAGGCCCTCTTTGCGGGAGTGGGGGGGCATGGGGTGGGCAGGAGGGGCATAGGTCTGATCTGAGGGGGTCTATATGGGGTGTGGGCATGGTTGATTTGGTGGGGTATTGACTGGTTGGGGTGGGGGTGTGGATGTGGCTGGTGGTGCTGTGGTCTGGATGTAGGTCCTGTCGTCGTGGATCTTCTAGGTGTAGGTCCTGGGGGGGAGGTCCCGCAGGTCTGGGAGAGTGTCTCACTGATCGGCCCGGCTCTGGCTTCCTTCCGCTTAACTTTCTCTCTCTCTCTCTCCCCTCAGCGGGTCTCTGGCTTCCTCCCCTTTAACCTTTTCTCTCTCTCCTCAGCGGGTCTCTCCTTCTCCTTTGTCACTCTCAGGCTGCATCCCAAATGGCTCCCTATTTCCTAAATACTACACCACGGTGTAAGTAGTACACTATATATAGGGAATAGGGTGCCATTTGGGACATAGTGACAGCTCTTTTTGAAAGCCACTGTGCTGTTCCTATGGCACCAGCACCACTTTCACTCCTCTCTGACACAACAGCACAAACCTGTAAAACCAATCATCTCCTCATTTCCTGTAAACCAGCGGTTCCCAACCTTTTTCTGTTACTGTACCTCTACCTGCCTGGAGTTCCCCTGAAGTACCCCCTTCATGTGTATTTTACCATTAGTCTTCTCAAGTACCCGCAGGGGTCCTAGTACCCCTGGGAACCACTGCTGTAAACCAATCATCCTGTTATTTCCTATAATAATAATAATAATATGCCATTTAGCAGACGCTTTTATCCAAAGCGACTTACAGTCATGCGTGCATACATTTTTGTGTATGGGTGGTCCCGGGGATCGAACCCACTACCTTGGCATTACAAACGCCGTGCTCTACCAGCTGAGCTACAGAGGACCACATAAACTTAGCTGTCTCTGTCTGATCTAATCTATGAGAGATGAGAGATGTTCTACACAGAGTGGTTATATTTCCTTAGCTGTGTTCCTTCTGAAGTTATTGTGGTGAATTTTAAAAAACAGCCAAATCACTGCAATTATGAAACTGATGGAGCCTAGTGTCCTCCAGTGTCTGTTTGTGGTATGAATAATAATAATGTATTTGAATGTTGTTTGACGTCGTTGTGATTTTACTCTGCACACGAACAATCAAGTAAAACCACGTTGTATAATGTCTCTTTACTTTACCCTCCAGAGGTATTATTCCAGATACATTCAGATCAAACAGTCCAAAGTGATATACAGATCCTACATCTGCTGTTTTCTCATTTTACCAGTGGTTTACTCTTCTTGATCATTACCTCATAATACCATTATTGATTACACTAAAGATACATAATAGCATTAAAAGTATTAAATGATGTTCCTGGTCATTGTATCCTGCTGTTAGATGAGATCAGTCTGGTGTAATAGTTAATCTCTACCTGACAGGGAAAAACAGGAATGCCATCTAGAGGTGCTCCTTGGTGCTGAGGTCTCTGTGTAACCTGGGTGACACTGGAGGACAATGGAAGTTGACGCTAAATGCTTCGTTATTATACATTTGTTTAATCAAATGTCATTGCACCTCTTGAACATCCTCCTGTCTTCAGTTGGCTCCTCAATTCATTATCCTTGGTTGGAGAGGGACGTAGCAGCGGTGGTCTCGTAGTCTGGTGACGGTCTGAGAAATGTATGCGACACAGACAGTTGGACTGTGTAGATGGGAGATTCCTCATGTGGCCTATGATTTTCCATAAATACCTTGTTATCAATAGTTAACAGAATTCAGACGTGACAGTCGTGTTCAAGCAGAGAAGGTTTGACTGTATGTGAAAAGGTCCATTCTACTGCTACCCACTCAAAGAATAACTGTTCAAAGAATAAACAGAGATCAAATAGCTTTAGTATAAAGTAAAACATGAGAAGCAATCTCATATGATTGATCTGTTGTTTACATCCTCCACGTGTTTTAAATGTAAACAGTTGCGTTTGGCCTTGGACCAAAAGGGATTTACACTTTGAAAAAAGGTTTGTTTGATTTCTTTTTGATACTGTATGTAATGTGTGATACACATGAATGAATGATCATAGCCTCCCTACTGTTTTTTTTTCTTTTCTCAACACTTTTTTGTTTGTTGTTGTTTTATTTTTACTTTTTTTGTTAAAAATAAATGCACTGTTGGTTAAGGGCTGTAAGTAAGCATTTCACTGTAATGTCTGCACCTGTTGTATTCGGCGCATGTGGCCAATAAAATTTGATTTGATTTGATTTGATTTGATCAGCCCGGTCTCATAGACTAGACGTAACATAGTAAAAGTAAATCCGGGGACACTCAGATTGGTACGGTATGTTACCTTTGGTACGGTATGTTACCTTTGGTACGGTATGTTACCTTTGGTACGGTATGTTACCTTTGGTACGGTATGTTACCTTTGGTACGATATGTTACCTTTGGTACGGTATGTTACCTTTGGTACGATATGTTACCTTTGGTACGATATGTTACCTTTGGTACGGTATGTTACCTTTGGTACGGTATGTTACCTTTGGTACGGTATGTTACCTTTGGTACGATATGTTACCTTTGGTACGATATGTTACCTTTGGTACGGTTACATAACACAGAAGGTTGCTTAAGGCAAAAACGAAAGGAGGGTGGTTGTTCGGGGTGGATTGGTGGGCGTATAACGCGAACGTCTAGCAACCCAAAGGCTGCGTATTCGAATCTCATCACAGACAACTTTTAGCATTTTAGCAACTTTGCATATACTACTTAGCATGTTAGCTAACCCTTCAACCTATAACCCTAACCTAGCCTTAAATATGTATAATTTAGCTGAAAGCAAAGTCCTGTCTCTGTGGAAACCATGGTTGCGTCCCAAACGGTAACTTATTCCTTTATATAGTGCACTACATAGGGATTAGGGAATAGGGCTCCAATTTGGGACGCAGACCAACTGATTAGAGGTAGACTTTGTCCTGGGGGGACATTTACAGGAAGAGAAGGATCCGGAGCCCTGTGTAAGAGGGAAGGTGAGTAGATCTGAGAGTAGAATTATACTACAATCAATATGCTCAAAGGATTTGTCACACCAACTGCTGTTGTAATATTAAACGTACGATGCATGTCAGTACCTTCAAAAACTGTTGCCTTATCAACAGCGGTGGGTTATTCCACAGTGGCAAGGGAGGCGTTGCCTTATCAACAGCGGTGGGTTATTTCACAGTGGCAAGGGAGGCGTTGCCTTATCAACAGCGGTGGGTTATTCCACAGTGGCAAGGGAGGCGTTGCCTTATCAACAGCGGTGGGTTATTCCTCAGTGGCAAGGGAGGCGTTGCCTTATCAACAGCGGTGGGTTATTCCACAGTGGCAAGGGAGGCGTTGCCTTATCAACAGCGGTGGGTTATTCCACAGTGGCAAGGGAGGCGTTGCCTTATCAACAGCGGTGGGTTATTCCTCAGTGGCAAGGGAGGCGTTGCCTTATCAACAGCGGTGGGTTATTCCACAGTGGCAAGGGAGGCGTTGCCTTATCAACAGCGGTGGGTTATTCCACAGTGGCAAGGGAGGCGTTGCCTTATCAACAGCGGTGGGTTATTCCACAGTGGCAAGGGAGGCGTTAGAGTTGGATTTTACCTAGATGATTTACAAATATATTTGTATTTTTAGAGTCCATCATTTTGCTACAATTGCTAGTGCTTTTCTCTGAATTTCACTGATCATTCAACACGATCATTGTGTCTATCAGTACAGTATAAGGAAGAGGAAGGTTTATTGCCAGTTAATGACGCAGGTACATTTCTCTGTGTGTGAATGAATAGGACTCATTACCTGGCGATAATCTTTTGGGAGGGTAACATGGATCAATCTAAAACAAGCAGTGAAGCCCAACCTCCAACGCCCTACTCTCAGGACTATAGGCAACAGAACCCCTATGGCCAGCAGAACCCCTATGGGCAACGGAACACCTATGGGCAACAGAACCCCTACGGCCAGCAGAACCCCTATGGGCAACGGAACACCTACGGCCAGCAGAATCCCTATGGGCAACGGAACACCTACGGCCAGCAGAACCCCTATGGGCAACGGAACACCTATGGCCAGCAGAACCCCTATGGGCAACGGAACACCTACGGCCAGCAGAACCCCTATGGGCAACGGAACACCTACGGCCAGCAGAACCCCTATGGGCAACGGAACACCTACGGCCAGCAGAACACATATGGTCAAAACAACTATAGTCATCCCCACTATGGTCTGAACGTTGGCCCTGGCAACATAGCGGTGGTCTCTCCAGCGGGTCCGTATGACGACATGGGTCAGGGTCATCCTGAGGACCAGCAGCAACATTCGGCTCCTCCACTGCCACTACAGGCTGACTATTCCACTGGGCTGGGGGACACCGGCTGCTTTGATGACAAAGCTATAAGAAGAGGTCAGTCAGTGTCTGCGTCTGAAATGGCACCCTATTTCCTATATAGTGCACTACTTTTGAACAGCGCCCATAGGGTTCTGCTGAAAAGTAGTGCACTATATAGGGAATAGGGTGCCATTTTGGAACTCAGACAGTGTTTTTTTTGGGGGGGGTTGGCGTCCTCGTATCATGATGATCTGGAGCCGCATCAGTCCTCGAAGAGTAGGGGTGCTGATTTAGGATCAGTTTTGCCTTTAAAGATCGTAATTAATAAGATCGTGTGGACAGGGTGAACCTGGCCCTAGACCAGCAAACCCTACTGTGAGAGGCTTGATGCAAACGGCCCCTGGCGCTATTGATTAAACAGGTGTTGTGGTGAATGCGACTGTAATGCTCTGCTCCATGTTATTGTGGGCCTACGGTAAACTAGTGGGCCTACGGTAAACTAGTGGGCCTACGGTAAACTAGTGGGCCTACGGTAAACTAGTGGGCCTACGGTAAACTAGTGGGCCTACGGTAAACTAGTGGGCCTACGGTAAACTAGTGGGCCTACGGTAAACTAGTGGGCCTACGGTAAACTAGTGGGCCTACGGTAAACTAGTGGGCCTACGGTAAACTAGTGGGCCTACGGTAAACTAGTGGGCCTACGGTAAACTAGTGGGCCTACGGTAAACTAGTGGGCCTACGGTAAACTAGTGGGCCTACGGTAAACTAGTGGGCCTACGGTAAACTAGTGGGCCTACGGTAAACATCGGCTCACAGTTAAGGGATTTGTTTCCACAGGCTTTATAAAGAAGGTGTACCTGACTCTGATGTTTCAGCTTCTGCTCACCTTTGGAATCATCTGTGCCTTTCTGTATTGGTGAGGCACTGACACTTTCATCATCACTCCATTTACAGTGTTCGACACTGAGTGTTACCCAACTTTAACACTTCAACACTTTAAGTGTTACCCAACTTTAACACTTCAACACTTTAAGTGTTACCCAACTTTAACACTTCAACACTTTAAGTGTTACCCAACTTTAACACTGCAACACTGAGTGTTACCCAACTTTAACACTTCAAGTGCCACCCAACTTCAACACTTTAAGTGTTACCCAACTTTAACACTTCAACACTTTAAGTGCTACCCAACTTCAACATTTTAAGTGTTACCCAACTTTAACACTTCAACACTTTAAGTGTTACCCAACTTTAACACTTCAACACTTTATTACCCAATTTGAACACTTCAACATTTTAAGTGTTACCCAACTTAAAAGTGTTGAAGTGTTAAAGTTGGGAAAACACTTAAAGACTTCAACACTTGCAGTTGCCCAACAACTTTGAAGTGTTGAAAGCAGTTCCTGTTAGATTCCATGTTCCATTTTCAGCTCCCACAACGCCACAGCGTTATAATAATGTACCTAGAAAGAATGTGTAAAACAGAGAGATGAAATGTTCTCTGTAATTACAGGGAGGATCTGAGGGTCTGGTCCAGGAACACCTACTGGTTTTCTTACTCCATGATGTAAGTAACGGCAAACACTGAATCCTTTAAACATCTCTCTGCTTTGACTCCTGGGCCAGTAATCAGAAACCTTCTCAGAGTAGGAGTGCTGATCTAAGATCCGATTGGTCTTTTAGATCATAATGAATGCCATGACACGGACACGGGACCTGATGTTAGATTAGTGCTCCGACTCTGAGTGGCTTTATGAATACAGGCCTCTGATATCTAAACTATGATATTAATATATTGTATTGGTGTCTCCGGAACAGGGCAGTGGTGCTCGTTCTCATAATAGCCTTGTCCTGTTGTGTCAATTTACGTCGGAAGGTCCCGCTCAATTTCATAGCCTTGGGACTGTTTGTAAGTATCCATTCCAAGAAGGCATCAATCAATGAAAAACGCGTTGGTTGTTTTTTTTCTGACCTTTGTGTTATTTTTTCCCCGTGTAGACCATTGCAGAAGGTCTACTGCTGGGCTCTGTGACCGTGTGAGTACTGTATGCCTCTGGAGTGAACCTGGTGTACTTGCTCTCTGCTAGACAGAGTAAATCCTTTATAAACCAGCAGCTTTATATGTCACCTGTCAGTCAAAGTGAACTCACGCACATGGCGGTTTGCAGTATAAGCTTACGCCTAAACCATTATTCCACCAAAAGGAAACCTGACTCTTAATACATCCAGTGATATTTCAGCGTAGGGGTTGAAAAAAAACTCTGGTTTTTCTCCAACCAGGATTTCTGGGAATTTTGGGAAAAGTTACAGAAATTTTGCAACCCTATTTTCAGTGAAAGATGACAGTTTGGTTTGTGTTGTTGCAGGTTCTATGAGGCGGACGCTGTTATGTGGGCTGTGGGCGCCACAGCACTGGTCTCCCTAGCTCTGAGTGCCTTCGCCATGCAGTCCAGAGTACGTCCTCTCCACAGATATAGAAAGATGGCACACCTGAAATCCTTGTAATGGCCGTGTTCTGGTGAAAGCACGGGCAGCGCCATTTCTGGCTATATCTTAAAGTAGTCAATTTCCTCTCCTTCTACTTGTGAGTGTGTACTGGCAATCCATAAAGAAACAACAGCACGCTGCATATCACCATCTACTTTTGCGGCAGTGTGTACAGTCTGAACAGGTGTAAAGCCAGGTTGGTGATTTACTGCCACCTGCAGTTATGGAATGCTTGCTCAGGAGTTTAAATCATTGGCTGACCCCCTCCTGATGACCTGGATGGAATTCTGTGATCTTCTTAACACATAGGGAGTCTCACCCAAATGGCTACTTCTAAAATGGGGAGAATCTCAATAGCGTTTCCTTGATTCCTCGCGTCCTCTCTCTCCTCGCCTCCTTCTCAAAACCCATTGGATGACAAGGTCAGAGGTCCCTCCTTCTCAAAACCCATTGGGATGAGAAGGTCGGGAAAGGGCGGGAGCTCTGACCTTTTCATCCAATGGGTTTTGAGAAGGAGGCGAGGAGAGAGGACGCGAGGATTCAAGAAAACGCAATTGCACATTTTCCCACCAGAGGGGTGTTTCCATCAAACTGACTTGTTCCGGACAAAAGGCTGTGTGTGATGAGATGTGGCACATAAATAAATAAAACACTTTTGCGGTTTAAGTTCCCATGAACCAGACAAAAAAAATCTAAGTTAAATGGGTTTCCATGCATTTTCAACTCTACCGATGGTTTTGTCTCAAAAACTATTGCAATAATATACCAAACTTGCCCAAACTGGTTTTGGAGCATTCATTAGACAGTTCGCTGATGAAGTGGACAGAGTAGGTTATATGATGAGATATGGATAAAAGCCAGACATTTTTTCTTTTTGATAATTGGCAGCCATACGGCCCATATTTCTGTATTTTGAAAGTAGCATATCTTGAAAACTTGCTATATCAACAATAGACTAATGAAACAAATACCGAAATATAGTTTTTGGGTGGAGTTTTGCTTTAAGCACCATAAGTTATGAAATACACTGAGTATACCAAACATTTGGAACACCTTCCTAATATTGAGCTGCACCCCCTTCTGCCCTCAGAACAGCCTCAATTCGTCGGGGCATGGACTCTACAAGGTGTCAAAAGTGTTCCACAGGGATGCTGGCCCATGTTGACTCCAATGCTTCCCACAGTTGTGTCAAGTTGGCTGGATGTCCTTTTTTTGGGTGGTGGACCATTCTTGATACACATGGGAAACTGTTGAGCGTGAAAATCCTAGCAGCATTTCAGTTCTTGACACAAACCGGTGCGCCTGGCACCTACTACCATGCCCCGTTCAAAGGTAATTCAATATTTTGTCTTGCCCATTCACCCTCTGAATGGCACATATACACAATCCATGTCTCAATTGTCTCAAGGCTTAAAAATCCTTCTTTAACCTGTCTCCTCCCCTTCATCTACATTGATTGAAGTGGATTTAACAAGTGACATCAATAAGGGATCATAGCTTTCACCTGGATTCACCTGGTCAGTCTGTCATGGAAAGAGCAGGTGTTCTTAATGTTTTGTATACTCAGTGTATGTTAGGCATAAAGTTCATAACTTATTTCATCTGTCTATAAACTCCACATGCTTTTCCACGTCGTGGTGGTAGTAGTAGTGTCTACAACTAAACATATCGCGTGACTCCAGGTCCATACAGAAATGGTTTGTCGAGATCGATGTGGAAGAACTTGACTGGCCTGCAGAAAGCCCCTGACCTCAACCCCATCAAACACCTTTGGGATGAATTGGAACGCCGACTGCGAGCCAGGCCTAAATCGCCCAACATCAGTGCCCGACCTCACTAATGCTCTTGTGGCTGAATGGAAGCAAGTCCCCGCTGCAATGTTCCAACATCTAGTGGAAAGCCTTCCCAGAAGAGAGGAGGCTGTTATAGCAGCAAAAGGGGGACCAACTCTATATCAATGCCCATGATTTTTGAATTAGATGTTCGACGAGCAGGTGTCCACATACTTTTGGTCATGTAGTGTACCTTAGTTGAATGCACTGACAAGTGGCTCTAGTTAAGAGCGTCTGCTAAATGACTAAAACGTAGCTTACTAGTCTACCGTCTTCCCTAATTTATGTTATAGTGGGACTTCACCTTAGCCAGTGGGGGCTTGTGGGTGTTCGGTTGGACTCTCATATCCTTTGCATTGTTGTGTGGAATCATGCGATCCCAGGTAAGTCAAGCCATTTCACAGGTATACCAGTATGTAAAAAAATATTTAAAAGGGGCAATCTGCAGTTTTAAACAATAACAAAGCCACAACCTGCCACTGTTTTGGTAAACAGCTGATGAATGAGTCTGGAGAAATGTAACCACTCTCAAATTCATAGACAGATCTAAGGATGCAAGGACTGGCCGATAATCAAATGTACCTATCGCAGATTGCCCCTTTAAAACACAGTATTTCATATTATGTATTGTATTGGAGATTGAAGAACATTAACTATGTTTCCGTTTTAGAAATACACTTGTTCAGAACTAACTTAGCGTTGTGTTTTAATCCATAGTACCTCTACATTGTGTATGCTTGCCTGGGGACCTTGCTATTTTCTTTGGTAAGTAACATTCTTCCACCATCTGTTCTATTGCTATTGATTTGGCCACCTTCATACCACCAAGCAATAAACGTTAAGAAGCTTTGGAATGGTCACCCCATGTGGGTTTTTAAAAATGAAAAGCCGTTTATGACTCATTCTGTAAGCAGGTAGAAACAGTGATGTATTTTTGTAGCAATAGAACAACTGATTTTGGTGTATATATATATGTTTTTGTCTCTCTCCAGTACCTGGTGATGGACACCCAGCTGATACTTGGTGGGAAGCACAAATACAGCATTTCCCCAGAGGAGTACATCTTTGCGGCTCTCAACCTGTACCTGGACCTCATCTCTCTGTTCACTTTGCTACTGTCACTGATTGGACTCAGCCGTTAACTTAATACATTGTCTTACGTCTGATAGCGCAACAAAGCCACCTGCCCTGATCCGTTGAGGAGGAGTTACACCACCTGTCGAAGACGATGCCTTTTAATATGGATCAGCGTCAAAAGAATTCGGCCAGAGAAAGCACTTCCATGTTTCGTATTCTTTGATGTATAAATTACCCCATTGACATTCCATGTTATGCAACTCAGTGCCTTCACTAAGTATTCACATCCCTTGATTTTTTTCCACATTTTGTTGTGTTACAGCTTGAATTTAAAATGGATTAAATTGACATTTTATGTCACTGGTCTACAAAACAATACCCCATAATGTCAAAGTGGAATTATGTTTTTAGAAATGTTTACTAATTGATTAAAAATGAAAATCTGAATTAAAAAGTTGTCAGATATTATTCATCCTAATCAGACAGTTTTTTTTTTTTTACATGGACGATACATTGGAGATTATTTAAGATAAGTACTGGAAACAACAGAACACTATGAAAAATCTGGGAAACAAGGCCTGGTATTCATAGCTGACTTTGAAAAGGCCTTTGATAAAGCACGACTAGAAATTATATTTAAATGCCTGGAATATTTCAATTTTGGAGAATATCTTATATAATGGGTTAAAGTTATGTATAGTAACCCTATGTGTAAAATAGTAAATAACGGCTACTTCTCAGAAAGTATTCAACTGTCAAGAGGAGTAAAACAAGGTTGTCCACTATCGGTATATCTATTTATTATTGCCATCAAAATGTTAGCTGTTAAAATAAGATCCAACAATATCAAGGGGCTAGAAATCCAGGGCTTAAAAACAAAGATGTCATTGTACGCTGATGATTGTTTTCTTTTAAAATCCACAATTTGGATCCCTCCACAGCCTCATAAAGTTGGTTGCAATTTCAGTTTAATCCACCAGAAAAGACAGAACAAATATTACGGTTAAACTCAAATATACTAATTGATAAAAAAAAAAGAAGCTATATTTTTGGAAATAAATGTTTAAAAACGGTCTAATCTTTGTAAATGATATAAATAGGAGTGGTGGAGTTGTCACACATGCAGCTACCAAAGATATATGGAAATGTCTGCTCTACTCAAAATTACAACCAACCAATTGCAGCATTACCACAAAAATGGAAGAGGCAAGTGGAAGGGGAAGAAAGTGAGGAGCTTGTCTGTCGGCATTAAAGACCTAAATCGGTTAACGGAAATTGTGATAAATAAAAAAGTATACCAGTTTAAATTAAGCACCACAAAATGTACAGCTGTGCCATATATATTGCAAAATAGTTGGGAAGAGATTTTCGATGTACCGATTCTATGGCATATGGTTTATGAACTGATTAACAAAACTATGTCGGATTCAAAACGTTTAGTTTTTCCATTTAAATTATTATTCAAAATTCTTGCAACCAATAGAATGTTCTATATATGGGGGATACAACCATTCCAGCTCTGCAGACTTTGCTGCAAAGAGACAAAATCATTAGATCATTTGTTTTGGTACTGCCCATATGTAGCTTGTTTTTGGTCGCAGGTTCAGGAATGGCTGAAGAAATGCAACATTTACCTGGAGCCAACTCTGCAAATAGCACTGCTGGGTGATTTGAAATGTCATAGTCAATCGATGAAAAATATAATAATGCTCTTAGCAAAAATGTCTATCTTTAATTTACAAACTGCAGAAACTATTCGAATAGAAAGGTTCAGAACTTTTGTGAAACATCACAGCACAGTTGAAAAATATATGGCAAATAGGAAATAAAACTGGATGGGTCTTCAGAGATACAGTGGGGAGAACAAGTATTTGATACACTGCCGATTTGGCAGGTTTTCCTACTTACAAAGCATGTAGAGGTCTGTAATTTTTTATCATAGGTACACTTCAACTGTGAGAGACGGAATCTAAAACAAAAATCCAGAAAATCACATTGTATGATTTTTAAGTAATTAATTTGCATTTTATTGCATGACATAAGTATTTGATCACCTACCAACCAGTAAGAATTCCGGCTCTCACAGACCTGTTAGTTTTTCTTTAAGAAGCCCTCCTGTTCTCCACTCATTACCTGTATTAACTGCACCTGTTTGAACTCGTTACCTGTATAAAAGACACCTGTCCACACACTCAATCAAACAGACTCCAACCTCTCCACAATGGCCAAGACCAGAGAGCTGTGTAAGGACATCAGGGATAGAATTGTAGACCTGCACAAGGCTGGGATGGGCTACAGGACAATAGGCAAGCAGCTTGGTGAGAAGGCAACAACTGTTGGCGCAATTATTAGAAAATGGAAGAAGTTCAAGATGACGGTCAATCACCCTTGGTCTGGGGCTCCATGCAAGATCTCACCACGTGGGGCATCAATGATCATGAGGAAGGTGAGGGATCAGCCCAGAACTACACGGCAGGACCTGGTCAATGACCTGAAGAGAGCTGGGACCACAGTCTCAAAGAAAACCATTAGTAACCCACTACGCCGTCATGGATTAAAATCCTGCAGCGCACGCAAGGTCCCCCTGCTCAAGCCAGCGCATGTCCAGGCCCGTCTGAAGTTTGCCAATGACCATCTGGATGATCCAGAGGAGGAATGGGAGAAGGTCATGTGGTCTGATGAGACAAAAATATAGCTTTTTGGTCTAAACTCCACTCGCCGCGTTTGGAGGAAGAAGAAGGATGAGTACAACCCCAAGAACACCATCCCAACCGTGAAGCATGGAGGTGGAAACATCATTCTTTGGGGATGCTTTTCTGCAAAGGGGACAGGACGACTGCACCATATTGAGGGGAGGATGGATGGGGTCATGTATCGCGAGATCTTGGCCAACAACCTCCTTCCCTCAGTAAGAGCATTGAAGATGGGTCGTGGCTGGGTCTTCCAGCATGACAACGACCCGAAATACACAGCCAGGGCAACTAAGGAGTGGCTCCGTAAGAAGCATCTCAAGGTCCTGGAGTGGCCTAGCCAGTCTCCAGACCTGAACCCAATAAAAAGATCTTTGGAGGGAGCTGAAAGTCCGTATTGCCCAGCGACAGCACCGAAACCTGAAGGATCTGGAGTAGGTCTGTATGGAGCAGTGGGCCAAAATCCCTGCTGCAGTGTGTGCAAACCTGGTCAAGACCTACAGGAAACGTATGATCTCTGTAATTGCAAACAAAGGTTTCTGTACCAAATATTAAGTTCTGCTTTTCTGATGTATCAAATACGTATGTCATGCAATAAAATGCAAATTAATTACTTACAAATCATACAATGTGATTTTCTGGATTTTTGTTTTAGATTCCGTCTCTCACAGTTGAAGTGTACCTACGATAAAAATTACAGACCTCTACATGCTTTGTAAGTAGGAAAACCTGCAAAATCGGCAGTGTATCAAATACTTGTTCTCCCCACTGTAGATGGGAGGGGTTGAGTGGAGCTGAAGGGTGGGACTAAAAATAACGAGATAACTAATGTAAAATATACTGTGTCCATAAAATGTACTGTATATAGTATGCATAAGCTGGAGGTAGAAGCCTAAGTGTTGTTTCCCACTAGTTTACTCCAATTAGGGGAAGGGAGGTAGGGTTAGGGGAAAATAATAAAGGAAAATATATTTTAAAAATATATATAAGGGGATTGGAAATGATGCAAACAATTACATTAATGGAAGCCACAATCTATCGGAAATATTAAAGATGATCCACCCCCTTAAATATAATTTTTTTTAAATGAAAAGCTGAAATGTCCTGCTAAATGACTAAAATGTAAATCTCAATAGAAAGCACTGGTTAAGATTGATATAGATTTTAATGTTTTTGTATAGAAAAAAATACATTCCACTCAGTCGTAAAACTCAAGGTTTATTGGCCACACATCAAACAGTATGTTTTTCATATAAAGAGGGAATGTTTAAAGTATAGACTATGAAAGTGCAAATCGCATTTCAAGGATTAGTTGCTTTATAATAAAAATGTAAATGGCTTACAACATACGTTTGCCATTTAAAAAAAAGAAGTAAAATGCCAATAACGTCCAAATTCAACGTTATTTTCTGTTTTACTCATTTCATGCACAGCATACTGTTACATCAAGGACAACTCAACCGATTTACATTACTGAGGTCCCCACGTATGGCACTCACAGCTTTAACGGTTGCTAAACACATTTCAATGCAATACGTTTCTTTAGCGGTTGCTAAACACATTTCAATGCAATACGTTTTTTTTAGCGGTTGCTAAACACATTTCAATGCAATACGTTTTTTTTAGCGGTTGCTAAACACATTTCAATGCAATACGTTGTTTTTAGCGGTTGCTAAACACATTTCAATGCAATACGTTTCTTTAGCGGTTGCTAAACACATTTCAATGCAATACTTTTCTTTAGCGGTTGTTTCAATGGCCAGTTTACGATTACTTCAATACAAATCACACTAGATTGGATAACGATCAATTCCAAAAGTGAAACTTTGAAATATCAATATTATTTATATTTCACAAATACTTTATAGGCGATAAATCAATACATCATATTTTTTTCTCAAATCAGTTATTAAGTATATCTTAATATCCATTTTCAATCGTAATAAGAAACTTTCAATTTTAAATAAATAAGTCCGTTTTTCAATATATAGTGTTTTCTGTTCCAGAATACACTTTACAAATACCTTTCCAAAGTCAACACTCGTCATAAACTTGTAGTTCAGTTATCGACCCACAGATATGTCAAACAGTGTTCAATATACATCATCAAGTAAAATCAGAGTTATACTTAATAAATGCATTTTATAAAACGATCCGGAAACAAATCTGGAACCACACTAAAGAGAGGCTACAAATGGATATAAAAATGTATTTAAAAAGTATCAAGTTTGGACACGTGTTAGTTTTATGAGTTTAATTCCTATAACGTGTCTTTGTAGTTTTTACACTGCATGACCAAAAGTATGTGGACACCTGCTCGTCAAACATCTCATTGCAAAAACATTGGTATTAATATGGAGTTGGTCCCCCCCCCCTTAGCTGCTATAACAGCCTCCACTCTTCTGGGAAGGCTTTCCACTAGATGTTGGAACATTGCTTCCATTCAGCCACAAGAGCATTAGTGAGGTGATTACTGATGTTGGGCGATAAGGCCTGGCTCGCAGTCGGCGTTCCAATTCATCCCAAAGGTGTTCAATGGGGTTGAGGTCAGGGCTTTGTGCGGGCCAGTCAAGTTCTTCCACACCGATCTCGACACACCATTTCTGTATGGACCTAGCTTTGTGCATGGGGCATTGTCATGCTGAAACAGGAAAGGGCCTTCCCCAAACTGTTGCCACAAAGTTGGGAGCACAGAATCGTCTAGAATGTAATTGTATGCTGTAGCGTTAAGATTTCCTTTCACTGGAACTAAGGGGCCTAGCCCGAACCATGAAAAACCGCCCCTGACCATTATTCCTCCTCCACCAAACTTTATAGTTGGCACTATGCATTCGGGCAGGTAGTGTTCTCCTGGCATCCGCCAAACCCTGATTAGTCCGTGAGACTGCCAAATGGTGAAGCGTGATTCATCACTCCAGAGAACGTGTTTTCACTGCTTCAGAGTCCAATGGCGGCGAGCTTTACACCCCTCCAGCCGACACTTGGCATTGCGCATGGCGATCTTAGCCTTGTGTGCGGCTGCTTGGCCATGGAAACACATTTCATGAAGCTTCTGACGAACAGTTCTTGTGCTGACGTTGCTTCCAGAGGCAGTTTGGAACTCGGTAGTGAGTGTTGCAACCGAGGAAAGATGATTTCTACGTGCTACGCACTTCAGCAGTCAGCGGTCCCGTTCTGTGAGCTTGCGTGGCCTACCACTTCGCGGCTGAGCCGTTGTTGCTCCTAGACGTTTCCACTTAGCAATAACAGCACTTACTGTTGACCGGGGGCATCTCCAGCAGGGCAGAAATTTAACGAACTGACTTGTTGGAAAGGTGGCATCCTATGACGTTGCCACGTTGAAAGTCACTGAGCTCTTCAGTAAGGCCATTCTACTGCCAATGTTTGTCTATGGAGATTGCATGGCTGTGTGCTCGATTGTATACACCGGTCAGCAACGGGTGTGGCTGAAATAGCCGAATCCACTAATTTGAAGGGGTGTCCACATACTTTTGTATATATCAATAATGTAGCTACACACCATTAATTTCTGTAAGACCTCAGGAAAATGTGGCAATAAATGTAAAAAAGATTGACACAAAGGCACTGTAATGAATCGTGTAGAGAACCGTTTTTAAGACCCGCTGAACCCCTCTACTGTCCCATCAAGGCTTGAACTTTATAAGAGTTTATTTAGCTTTATGGGCTGGTTTCCTGGACACAGATTAGGCCTGAACCTAGTTCTGGACTAGAAAGCAGGGTCGATGGAGAATCTCCATTGAAAGTGATGTTTAGCCCAGGACTAGGTATACTCTGTGTCTGAGAATGCCGCCCTGTACTAGTTTAGAATGACCAGTGACATCTTTACTACAGCGATTAGGTATAAACAAGTTATCTGATTACAATTCATCTCTTAACTACTGTTGTTTTCCTACTGAGCGAACAGCAGCAGCAACGATGATGTTACTTTCTATTCTCCTGTCAGGGCTGCTCGCCTGCGTATCTTTACGAATACTGTCAGTCAGTCTTCTAAATGGGTTCAGTACAACAAGGTCTAATAGATCTTAGCAGGCACAATTCGCTTGGAGTCCACTTGGTGATTACAAACTGTGCTTTTGTTAGCCAGTGTTTGGCACCTAAGAACTTACCGACACATTAGGCAGATCTGGATGGGACTGAGAGTACTGTTATATTGGTATAATTAAAACGACTAGAAACACGCATCACAGCACGGCACTGCTGTCCTGTACAGCTGATTACAACCTCCCTCAGAACTCTCCTGTACAGCTGATTACAACCTCCCTCAGAACTCTCCTGTACAGCTGATTACAACCTCCCTCAGAACTCTCCTGTACAGCTGATTCCAACCTCCCTCAGAACTCTCCTGTACAGCTGATTCCAACCTCCCTCAGAACTCTCCTGTACAGCTGATTACAACCTCCCTCAGAACTCTCCTGTACAGCTGATTACAACCTCCCTCAGAACTCTCCTGTACAGCTGATTCCAACCTCCCTCAGAACTCTCCTGTACAGCTGATTCCAACCTCCCTCAGAACTCACCTGTACAGCTGATTCCAACCTCCCTCAGAACTCTCCTGTACAGCTGATTCCAACCTCCCTCAGAACTCTCCTGTACAGCTGATTCCAACCTCCCTCAGAACTCTCCTGTACAGCTGATTCCAACCTCCCTCAGAACTCTCCTGTACAGCTGATTACAACCTCCCTCAGAACTCTCCTGTACAGCTGATTACAACCTCCCTCAGAACTCTCCTGTACAGCTGATTCAAACCTCCCTCAGAACTCTCATGTACAGCTGATTACAACCTCCCTCAGAACTCTCCTGTACAGCTGATTCCAACCTCCCTCAGAACTCTCCTGTACAGCTGATTCCAACCTCCCTCAGAACTCTCCTGTACAGCTGATTACAACCTCCCTCAGAACTCTCCTGTACAGCTGATTCCAACCTCCCTCAGAACTCTCCTGTACAGCTGATTACAACCTCCCTCAGAACTCTCCTGTACAGCTGATTACAACCTCCCTCAGAACTCTCCTGTACAGCTGATTCAAACCTCCCTCAGAACTCTCATGTACAGCTGATTACAACCTCCCTCAGAACTCTCCTGTACAGCTGATTCCAACCTCCCTCAGAACTCTCATGTACAGCTGATTACAACCTCCCTCAGAACACTCCTGTACAGCTGATTACAACCTCCCTCAGAACTCTCCTGTACAGCTGATTACAACCTCCCTCAGAACACTCCTGTACAGCTGATTACAACCTCCCTCAGAACTATCATGTACAGCTGATTACAACCTCCCTCAGAACTCTCCTGTACAGCTGATTACAACCTCCCTCAGAACTCTCCTGTACAGCTGATTACAACCTCCCTCAGAACTCTCCTGTACAGCTGATTACAACCTCCCTCAGAACTCTCCTGTACAGCTGATTACAACCTCCCTCAGAACTATCCTGTACAGCTGATTCCAACCTCCCTCAGAACTCTCCTGTACAGCTGATTCCAACCTCCCTCAGAACTCTCCTGTACAGCTGATTACAACCTCCCTCAGAACTCTCCTGTACAGCTGATTACAACCTCCCTCAGAACTCTCCTGTACAGCTGATTACAACCTCCCTCAGAACTCTCCTGTACAGCTGATTACAACCTCCCTCAGAACTCTCCTGTACAGCTGATTACAACCTCCCTCAGAACTATCATGTACAGCTGATTACAACCTCCCTCAGAACTCTCCTGTACAGCTGATTACAACCTCCCTCAGAACTCTCCTGTACAGCTGATTACAACCTCCCTCAGAACTCTCCTGTACAGCTGATTACAACCTCCCTCAGAACTCTCCTGTACATCTGATTACAACCTCCCGCAGAACTCTCCTGTACAGCTGATTCCAACCTCCCTCAGAACTCTCCTGTACAGCTGATTCCAACCTCCCTCAGAACTCTCCTGTACAGCTGATTACAACCTCCCTCAGAACTCTCCTGTACAGCTGATTACAACCTCCCTCAGAACTCTCATGTACAGCTGATTACAACCTCCCTCAGAACTCTCCTGTACAGCTGATTCCAACCTCCCTCAGAACTCTCCTGTACAGCTGATTCCAACCTCCCTCAGAACTCTCCTGTACAGCTGATTCCAACCTCCCTCAGAACTCTCCTGTACAGCTGATTCCAACCTCCCTCAGAACTCTCCTGTACAGCTGATTCCAACCTCCCTCAGAACTCTCCTGTACAGCTGATTCCAACCTCCCTCAGAACTCTCCTGTACAGCTGATTCCAACCTCCCTCAGAACTCTCCTGTACAGCTGATTCCAACCTCCCTCAGAACTCTCCTGTACAGCTGATTCCAACCTCCCTCAGAACTCTCCTGTACAGCTGATTCCAACCTCCCTCAGAACCAAGTCCAAACACAATACAGTCGGCTCTTATACTCCAGCAGAATATAAAAAAAAATATCTTATTATCAATATCAGAAAATATTAGATCAAAAACTCCTGCAAATGTATTGACTATAATAATACACTACAACATTGCATCACCTCATGTTGTAATCTAAAACAGATCATCTGAGAGAAGCAACTTGTTCATCATCTTATCAGCAAATATCCATTTGGGTAATATAATACCTATAACACCCATTCAAACATCTTCCATCCCGCTTTATAGGAATCCATCCAGTCATCCATCCGTCTTTTACCCTGGGGGCATCACATGCCAATATTGATCAGCTATCAAGTGTCTGATGTATACTTGTATACATTCCTCATAATATATCTTCTACTGCACTACAATCAAGTCAGGATTAATTCCCCCAACACCATCACTGGCTACTTGGTAATGTCCCCTCTCAGTCAGGATTGGTCCTCTTTCGCTCTCTCTCTCTGCATGGCTTCTCTGAAGGCTTCTGTCTTCCATCAGACCAGGAGAGTTGGCTCCTCCAACTCAGAGTTTTCGTCCAATCACAAAATCAGACCAGGTGTATCTCCTCCTCCCACTTAAGATTTTTCCACCAATCAGACCAGGTGTATCTGCTCCTCCCACTCTGAAGAGCTGGTGCTGGGCAGAAGGTCAGAGGTCACAGAGTCACACATGGGCGTGTCAACGTGAACGACGTTACCCCCACCGAGCCTCTCCCCGCCCCGGTCCCCTGTCCCGGAAGTCGCCATGTAGGGCAGGGCCATGGCCTCCAACCCCACCACCAGTTCTAGCTGGATGGGCCTCTCCCTCTCAGCCTCCATCTCCTCCAGGCCCTGGGAAAGGAAGGGGAAACAGTCCCCATCTTCCCCCAGCTCGCCCTCACCCCCCTGGGGCTTGGCATGGGGCTGGTGGAGGTTAGTGCTGGCTGTGATCTGCGCTGCTGTGTTGAAGTCTAGGTCTGTGTCTGAGGAGGTGGTGGTGGTGGTGGTGGAGGAGGAGGGGATGAGGGTGATGCTCTGAGGGTTCATGTCATGGAACCAGGCCATGATGTTGCCCAGCAGGTTAGTGTTGGGGTGTGAGGGGTCCTGGAGCCCTGTTGAGGTGGTGGTAGTGGAGTCCGTAGTATCACTGGATGATGAGAATAGAGCCGTACCCGAAGAAGGCTCCCTGAACGGGTTGAGATTGTGGTTGCTGTAGTGCTGGTGTGGGGCCTGGACCCCTGGAGACCTTTCATACTGGTGCTGGCTGCCGATGGTCCTCATGTTGCCTAGTCTCATGAGACTATCCCCCAGCTCCAGGAGCTCTGAGCTGCTGATGGCTCCCCGGGGCCCCACCTCCACCCCCTGGGGCCCCGCGTCCAGCCTGGAGGGGAGGGAGGTGCCGATGGCCCCCAGGGACGCCTCATTGGACAAGAAGTCTGGAGTGTCCCCGCCCGTCGCCAACCCAGACTCTTGGAGTGACAGCTGGATAGCCAACAGGATGTTGGGATCGTCCTCATCCAATGAGCCCAAGCCCTGTAACACATAGACATAACGATGGGGGGAAAGTATGCATTTCATGTGGAAAGAGGGACGAAGGTCTTGTAGAATATAAATATTTAGTCTGTTTAAACCTATTGGTGCTGTTTCTATGTCTTGTAAGGTGTTGTTATGACGTAAGATACATTTGTGTGAAGACAGACAGTAAAATAAAATGTTATCAAAAGTAAGAAATAAAACCATTTTATACCGGCAAGTCTTCAACTTGACATTGGTCCCAAAACGTATTTTGTCAATAAACTATCCGTCTTATATAAATTATATAATAAGAGATAAATCGTTAGGCAGGGAGGAAGACGAATACACAGACGACATGAAAACACTGAACTCACCGTGGGGGGGGCGTGTCTTCGACCTCCTCCAATTTCCTGTCTGTCTGTTCATGAATAAAAAAACCCAGTCAGTCAATGTAACAGAACAATCACGCTGACAAACTCAGAGCTCAAACCATTCAAGGCCTTCCCAGCAAAGGAATAGCTAGCTGTTATTCCTCCGTTACTTTTTCCCAGGAAAGCAGTCATTCACGTGGTGAAAACACTGACCCATTAAAATGGGGACAGAAACACAATCAACCTTTTAGGAAACGTTTAGGAAACATACAGTCATAGCTGGATATCCTATAGAAATACCAGGTAGAAAGATACCTGCAGAACACACACAGTCATAGCTGGATATCCTATAGAAATACCAGGTAGACAGATACCTGCAGAACACACACAGTCATAGCTGGATATCCTATAGAAATACCAGGTAGACAGATACCTGCAGAACACACACAGTCATAGCTGGATATCCTATAGAAATACCAGGTAGACAGATACCTGCAGAACACACACAGTCATAGCTGGATATCCTATAGAAATACCAGGTAGACAGATACCTGCAGAACACACACAGTCATAGCTGGATATCCTATAGAAATACCAGGTAGACAGATCCCTGCAGAACACACACAGTGGGTGCTACACATTAGTAGTGAGATGACGTGAGTTGGCAGTGTGATGGCTTGTTTAAAGCCACACCCACAGGGCCGCCCCTATTTCAATGGAATTCCTGTCCTACAGCAGAAATGCCTGTTTAGTTCCACTTCCGAATGATGACCCTAGGCTCCTAATACATATTCAGGAACTGGGGGTGTGAACTACAGGTCTTCACGGGTCCAACAGGGCCGAAATTCCCGAGATTCCTACCCGGGAACCTGAGTGGGTCCGGATCGGGTCTGATATAAATGCCGCGGGTCTCGGGTATGCGCAATTAAAGTAGATTTACTAACTGGACCCCGTCCTCTGTTAACTGGACCCCGTCCTCTGTTAATTGAACATGTGTGAGGTGATGTCATGTAAACGTTATGAGAACTGAGCGAGCTGTTATCCGTTTCAGCCAGTTGCAACTCAATAAAACACATGGCTTATGTCCAGCTGAAACTGGTTACAGCTGCTAACCCTCACGCGCGCCGCCTGCTGAGGACAAGGAGAGAGAGAGAGTGACTGTGAAAGGAGCCTTGGCTACTGTTGATTGCGAAGATGGAGACCCTTTTTTTTATTGAAGTAAAAAGGACAGAGGAGAAAGAGTGTGCTGACGAGAAGCTGAGAAGGGGAAGTACATTTTTACATTTTAGTCATTTTAGCAGACGCTCTTTTCCAGAGCGACTTACAGTTAGTGAGTCCATACATTTTTTCATACTGCCCCCCCCGTGGGAAACGAACCCACAACCCTGGCGTTGCAAGCGCCATGCTCTACCAACTGAGCTACACGGGGCCAATACTTGAACAGTAGGCTACAGTTCCCTCGACGTGCCATAGGCTTATTTGAAGTCCCCATTTTGTGTGATATTGATTATTACCCTGATAAAGTTAAGAAACGTTTGTGAAGGATTGGTGTTACTATCATTAGGCTTAGCTACAGCACGCCTACGAAGGCAGAACGCACCGGCGCCCCCCAGCTGACTCCCACAGTTGAACTTTAGATGAAGGAAGAATGTTTTAGGCCACAGTTACTCTTTTAATCTAACAATAATGCTTATTTTTTTAAAATAAAAAATATATTCTGATCGATTTACAAATTAGCCTCCTGTACGCCTGTATCTGTACAGCAGCTGTAGCCTATCCGACAAGAATAAAGACATTCATGTCGGTGTCGGGAACATGGTTCCGGCATCTCACTTTCCGTCTCTCTAGGGCTCGAACTAAAAGCTTCTCTTCCTTTATATTGATTGAATACTAATATTATACAGAGGACACCGAAGCCTGTAGGCGTATGCATGCAATGCCCTGATGCATTTAGTGATCAAATCTCCGACAGCTGAACCGCGAGGTGGACAATTATTGTTTTTAGGAAGGTAAAAAAAAAAACTATAAAACAATAGACTATAACGTTTTTAATATGCTACAGATCGAAACACAACAAATACTTTTTTTTGCTGCAATTTGTTATAGGCAGTTTTTAAGGACACATAACAGTGGATCGGCAGGCAGGTAGCTTAGTGGTTAAGAGCGTTGTGCCAGTAACCGAAAGGTCGCTGGTTCTAATCCCCGAGCCGACTAGGTGAAAAATCTGTCGATGTGCCCTTGAGCAAGGCACTTAACCCTAATTGCTCCTGTAAGTCGCTCTGGATAAGAGCTTCTGCTAAATGACTAAAATGTAAATGTAAATGTATCATTTGGCCAATATGGCTTGTTTATTGATGTCTTGTTTATTGATGTCTTGTTTATTGATGTCTTGTTTATTGATGGCTTGTTTATTGATGGCTTGTTTATTGATGGCTTGATGTCTTGTTTATTGATGTCTTGTTTATTGATGGCTTGTTTATTGATGTCTTGTTTATTGATGGCGCTGGCAGCGACCAGCTGGAGGTTTATCTCTCTTCTCTCTACTCTGGTATCTGAACGGGTCTCGGATCCGAACCAGCACGGGTCTGTTTTAGGTCTGTTTTTCCCACGGGCCTTTTCGGAACGGGTCTGACTGCCCTAGGGTCCATTCTTAACGGGTCTCCATTTTTTGAAAATGTATTCGTGCATATCGGGTCGGTTGGGAAAGCCACGGATCCATTTCGGAACGGGTCCACATTTTTGGACCAACGAAGACCTCTAGTGCGCCTAATACATATTCAGGAATTGGGGGTCTGAACGTCGCCGTGAATTCCACGTGGACTGGAGAGAAATATACCCGCTAGGACTCTGACAGCGGTCAGTGTAGCTAGCTAGCATGCTAACCGTATGTAAACATTTTACATTTTAAAATTTTTGTCATTTAGCAGACGCTCTTATCCAGAGCGACTTACAAATTGGTGCATTCACCTTACGATAGCCATAAACATTTGGTAAGCTATTTTCCGGATAGAAGTCTGTTAAAATTCTGAAATTGTCATCCAATAACAGTGGCGGAAGGCTATTTGGCTGCGGTACAGCAAAGCCAAGTCAGACATCCTGCGCTCATGGTTCTCACAGAGGAAGTGAAATGATTACGGGCTACAGGGACTTTGTTCATGATGCCGCTCAAATGATAGGCTACTTAACGAAACCCTGAGCGCATCGGACTTACTGACTTAAATCCTTGTGCAACATCATGGATAAGCTCTGGGCATCGTCTTTCAGTTGAATATCATATTTTTATTTCACTGTGATGGCTAGTTTAAAGCACTGTGATGGCTAGTTTAAAGCACTGTGATGGCAAGTTTAAAGCACTGTGATGGCAAGTTTAAAGCACTGTGATGGCTAGTTTAAAGCACTGTGATGGCTAGTTTAAAGCACTGTGATGGCTAGTTTAAAGCACTGTGATGGCTAGTTTAAAGCACTGTGATGGCTAGTTTAAAGCACTGTGATGGCTAGTTTAAAGCACTGTGATGGCTAGTTTAAAGCACCGTGATGGCTAGTTTAAAGCACCGTGATGGCTAGTTTAAAGCACCGTGATGGCTAGTTTAAAGCACCGTGATGGCTAGTTAAAAGCACCGTGTTGGCTAGTTTAAAGCACCGTGATGGCTAGTTTAAAGCACCGTGATGGCTAGTTTAAAGCACTGTGATGGCTAGTTTAAAGCACTGTGATGGCTAGTTTAAAGCACTGTGATGGCTAGTTTAAAGCACTGTGATGGCTAGTTTAAAGCACTGTGATGGCTAGTTTAAAGCACTGTGATGGCTAGTTTAAAGCACTGTGATGGCTAGTTTAAAGCACCGTGATGGCTTGTTTAAAGCACCGTGATGGCTAGTTTAAAGCACTGTGATGGCTAGTTTAAAGCACTGTGATGGCTAGTTTAAAGCACTGTGATGGCTAGTTTAAAGCACTTTGAGCATCCAGTAAAAGCTATAGTATCTATCCATCTATCTTTTAGTTATTCATTCATTATTACCTAAAGTGCTGTCGCTGTGTTCGCCATGATCGGGAATGTCCCCCCTCTGTCTCCTCTGCTGACGATCTCTGTGTCTCCGCCGGTACTGGAACTCTGCATACTCCTGTAGGGACAACCACATAACACATGATGACGTCACAGGTCACAGGTCGTACGTCACAACGTACACACATATATAATGGGAGAATCTCAATTGCATTTCCTTGACTCCTCACATCCTCTCTATTCAGACCGCTGACGTTCTCATCCAACGCAGTTAAAAGGAGGTGAGGGATACACTGAATCCCAGAAAGACACAAATTGAGATAGAGCCACATTCTCCAGACATCCACTGTCTGATAGTGATGCGCGGGTTGACTCATAACCCGCAGTCCCCGCGGGGCGGGTGGGTTGAGGGTCATGAAACGTTGTGTGGATGAAGGGCGGGCGGGTGGGTGGCGGGTTGAATAAAGAGAAAACAATACCTTAAACATTATTGTGCAATTTCTATCTGTAGGCTACATTGAGGTTTTTCTTTCATTATTTGAGGATATCTGGAATTAATTAGTGCGTAAGCCTGAGCTTTAAGACCTAACTGAACGCGCACCAAATGCTTTTGGGAACGGGCAGAAAACGTTAACATCGATCCACTGAGGCAAAAACACAGCCATCATGGTATCATAGCACTGTCTGAACCCCTGGCAGACAGCCATCATGGTATCACAGCACTGTCTGAACCCCTGGCAGACAGCCATCATGGTATCACAGCACTGTCTGAACCCCTGGCAGACAGCCATCATGGTATCACAGCACTGTCTGAACCCCTGGCAGACAGCCATCATGGTATCACAGCACTGTCTGAACCCCTGGCAGACAGCCATCATGGTATCACAGCACTGTCTGAACCCCTGGCAGACAGCCATCATGGTATCACAGCACTGTCTGAACCCCTGGCAGACAGCCATCATGGTATCACAGCACTGTCTGAACCCCTGGCAGACAGCCATCATGGTATCACAGCACTGTCTGAACCCCTGGCAGACAGCCATCATGGTATCACAGCACTGTCTGAAGCCCTGGCAGACAGCCATCATGGTATCACAGCACTGTCTGAACCCCTGGCAGACAGCCATCATGGTATCACAGCACTGTCTGAACCCCTGGCAGACAGCCATCATGGTATCACAGCACTGTCTGAACCCCTGGCAGACAGCCATCATGGTATCACAGCACTGTCTAAACCCCTGGCAGACAGCCATCATGGTATCACAGCACTGTCTGAACCCCTGGCAGACAGCCATCATGGTATCAAAGCAATGTCTGAACCCCTGGCAGACAGCTATCATGGTATCACAGCACTGTCTGAACCCCTGGCAGACAGCTATCATGGTATCACAGCACTGTCTGAACCCCTGGCAGACAGCCATCATGGTATCACAGCACTGTCTGAACCCCTGGCAGACAGCCATCATGGTATCACAGCACTGTCTGAACCCCTGGCAGACAGCCATCATGGTATCACAGCACTGTCTGAACCCCTGGCAGACAGCTATCATGGTATCACAGCACTGTCTGAACCCCTGGCAGACAGCCATCATGGTATCACAGCACTGTCTGAACCCCTGGCAGACAGCCATCATGGTATCATAGCACTGTCTGAACCCCTGGCAGACAGCCATCATGGTATCACAGCACTGTCTGAACCCCTGGCAGACAGCCATCATGGTATCACAGCACTGTCTGAACCCCTGGCAGACAGCCATCATGGTATCACAGCACTGTCTGAACCCCTGGCAGACAGCCATCATGGTATCACAGCACTGTCTGAACCCCTGGCAGACAGCCATCATGGTATCACAGCACTGTCTGAACCCCTGGCAGACAGCCATCATGGTATCACAGCACTGTCTGAACCCCTGGCAGACAGCCATCATGGTATCACAGCACTGTCTGAACCCCTGGCAGACAGCCATCATGGTATCACAGCACTGTCTGAACCCCTGGCAGACAGCCATCATGGTATCACAGCACTGTCTGAACCCCTGGCAGACAGCCATCATGGTATCAAAGCACTGTCTGAACCCCTGGCAGACAACCATCATGGTATCACAGCACTGTCTGAACCCCTGGCAGACAGCCATCATGGTATCACAGCACTGTCTGAACCCCTGGCAGACAGCCATCATGGTATCACAGCACTGTCTGAACCCCTGGCAGACAGCCATCATGGTATCACAGCACTGTCTGAACCCCTGGCAGACAGCCATCATGGTATCACAGCACTGTCTGAACCCCTGGCAGACAGCTATCATGGTATCACAGCACTGTCTGAACCCCTGGCAGACAGCCATCATGGTATCACAGCACTGTCTGAACCCCTGGCAGACAGCCATCATGGTATCACAGCACTGTCTGAACCCCTGGCAGACAGCTATCATGGTATCACAGCACTGTCTGAACCCCTGGCAGACAACCATCATGGTATCACAGCACTGTCTGAACCCCTGGCAGACAGCCATCATGGTATCACAGCACTGTCTGAACCCCTGGCAGACAGCCATCATGGTATCACAGCACTGTCTGAACCCCTGGCAGACAGCCATCATGGTATCATAGCACTGTCTGAACCCCTGGCAGACAGCCATCATGGTATCACAGCACTGTCTGAACCCCTGGCAGACAGCTATCATGGTATCACAGCACTGTCTGAACCCCTGGCAGACAGCCATCATGGTATCACAGCACTGTCTGAACCCCTGGCAGACAGCCATCATGGTATCACAGCACTGTCTGAACCCCTGGCAGACAGCCATCATGGTATCACAGCACTGTCTGAACCCCTGGCAGACAGCCATCATGGTATCACAGCACTGTCTGAACCCCTGGCAGACAGCCATCATGGTATCACAGCACTGTCTGAACCCCTGGCAGACAGCCATCATGGTATCACAGCACTGTCTGAACCCCTGGCAGACAGCCATCATGGTATCACAGCACTGTCTGAACCCCTGGCAGACAGCCATCATGGTATCACAGCACTGTCTGAACCCCTGGCAGACAGCCATCATGGTATCACAGCACTGTCTGAACCCCTGGCAGACAGCCATCATGGTATCACAGCACTGTCTGAACCCCTGGCAGACAGCCATCATGGTATCATAGCACTGTCTGAACCCCTGGCAGACAGCCATCATGGTATCACAGCACTGTCTGAACCCCTGGCAGACAGCCATCATGGTATCACAGCACTGTCTGAACCCCTGGCAGACAGCCATCATGGTATCACAGCACTGTCTGAACCCCTGGCAGACAGCCATCATGGTATCACAGCACTGTCTGAACCCCTGGCAGACAGCCATCATATGGTGGCGTGTTGCACCCTAGTCAGGATATTCCATCACGTACTCCTTCTAAGATTAGCACCAGTGGCCCCCAAGCGGTCTTGGCACGCAGAAATAAATACATGGAATGTCCTCATCCACCAAATCCCATGCAGCTCATAAGATCAAAGACATTAACAAATACTGTATAACAAGATGGCATATCAAACACCCTCTCAGATTTCATGCCTTCAGATTTCACATCTCCAAAGCATTTTAACTGGAGGGGAGTCAGTCATCTATTTTTAAATTGCTCATACAGAGGTTGTATGTATGCACGGTTTAACAAAAAGAAAAGCCAAATCATGCTGGTAGCTAGCTGGTATTGTTATGATACAGAGATGACGGCATTACAGATGTAAGGCATTGTCAATCCATTCCAGGGAAAATGCAACCTTCATTAACTACAAGGAAGAATAGAAGAGATGAGTGAATCTGTAGAGGGACGCATCTTCATCTTATATGCAACGTTCCAATACTGATGACTTATGGGTATCCTGGGGGAAAGAGGAGGAGGAAGATGATGAAGATGAGGAGGAAGATGAGGAGGAGGAAGAGGAGGAGGAAGAGGAGGAGGAAGATGATGATGATGAAGATGATGAGGCAGAGGAAGAGGAGGAGGAGGAAGAGGAAGATGAGGAGGAAGGTGAGGAGGAAGATGAGGAGGAAGGTGAGGAGGAAGATGAGGAGGAGGAGGAGGAGGGGGGGGGGGTCGATCCAAGTGAATATGGCATCCAGAGTAGAAGGAGATGTTCTGCCCTGATTATTAAAGAGACAGAACTACTGTATAACATGGTCAGACAGAATAGACCCATCTACTGTATAACATGGTCAGACAGAATAGACCCATCTACTGTATAACATGGTCAGACAGAATAGACCCATCTACTGTATAACATGGTCAGACAGAATAGACCCATCTACTGTATAACATGGTCAGAATAGACCCATCTACTGTATAACATGGTCAGAATAGACCCATCTACTGTATAACATGGTCAGACAGAATAGACCCATCTACTGTATAACATGGTCAGAATAGACCCATCTACTGTATAACATGGTCAGACAGAATAGACCCATCTACTGTATAACATGGTCAGAATAGACCCATCTACTGTATAACATGGTCAGAATAGACCCATCTACTGTATAACATGGACTGACAGAATAGACCCATCTACTGTATAACATGGTCAGAATAGACCCATCTACTGTATAACATGGTCAGAC
Source organism: Coregonus lavaretus (assembly GCF_964263955.1). Lineage (NCBI taxonomy): Eukaryota > Metazoa > Chordata > Actinopteri > Salmoniformes > Salmonidae > Coregonus > Coregonus lavaretus. Next base: position 31,097 of record NW_028165085.1, read on the forward strand.
AGAATAGACCCATCTACTGTATAACATGGTCAGAATAGACCCATCTACTGTATAACATGGTCAGAATAGACCCATCTACTGTATAACATGGTCAGAATAGACCCATCTACTGTATAACATGGTCAGACAGAATAGACCCATCTACTGTATAACATGGTCAGAATAGACCCATCTACTGTATAACATGGTCAGAATAGACCCATCTACTGTATAACATGGTCAGACAGAATAGACCCATCTACTGTATAACATGGTCAGACAGAATAGACCCATCTACTGTATAACATGGTCAGAATAGACCCATCTACTGTATAACATGGTCAGAATAGACCCATCTACTGTATAACATGGTCAGAATAGACCCATCTACTGTATAACATGGTCAGACAGAATAGACCCATCTACTGTATAACATGGTCAGAATAGACCCATCTACTGTATAACATGGTCAGAATAGACCCATCTACTGTATAACATGGTCAGAATAGACCCATCTACTGTATAACATGGTCAGAATAGACCCATCTACTGTATAACATGGTCAGACAGAATAGACCCATCTACTGTATAACATGGTCAGACAGAATAGACCCATCTACTGTATAACATGGTCAGACAGAATAGACCCATCTACTGTATAACATGGTCAGAATAGACCCATCTACTGTATAACATGGTCAGACAGAATAGACCCATCTACTGTATAACATGGTCAGACAGAATAGACCCATCTACTGTATAACATGGTCAGAATAGACCCATCTACTGTATAACATGGACAGAATAGACCCATCTACTGTATAACATGGACAGAATAGACCCATCTACTGTATAACATGGTCAGAATAGACCCATCTACTGTATAACATGGTCAGAATAGACCCATCTACTGTATAACATGGTCAGACAGAATAGACCCATCTACTGTATAACATGGTCAGAATAGACCCATCTACTGTATAACATGGTCAGAATAGACCCATCTACTGTATAACATGGTCAGACAGAATAGACCCATCTACTGTATAACATGGACAGAATAGACCCATCTACTGTATAACATGGTCGGGATAGACCCATCTACTGTATAACATGGACAGAATAGACCCATCTACTGTATAACATGGACAGAATAGACCCATCTACTGTATAACATGGTCAGAATAGACCCATCTACTGTATAACATGGTCAGAATAGACCCATCTACTGTATAACATGGTCAGACAGAATAGACCCATCTACTGTATAACATGGTCAGACAGAATAGACCCATCTACTGTATAACATGGTCAGAATAGACCCATCTACTGTATAACATGGTCAGACAGAATAGACCCATCTACTGTATAACATGGTCAGAATAGACCCATCTACTGTATAACATGGTCAGACAGAATAGACCCATCTACTGTATAACATGGTCAGACAGAATAGACCCATCTACTGTATAACATGGTCAGACAGAATAGACCCATCTACTGTATAACATGGTCAGAATAGACCCATCTACTGTATAACATGGTCAGACAGAATAGACCCATCTACTGTATAACATGGTCAGAATAGACCCATCTACTGTATAACATGGTCAGACAGAATAGACCCATCTACTGTATAACATGGTCAGACAGAATAGACCCATCTACTGTATAACATGGTCAGACAGAATAGACCCATCTACTGTATAACATGGTCAGAATAGACCCATCTACTGTATAACATGGTCAGACAGAATAGACCCATCTACTGTATAACATGGTCAGAATAGACCCATCTACTGTATAACATGGTCAGACAGAATAGACCCATCTACTGTATAACATGGTCAGACAGAATAGACCCATCTACTGTATAACATGGTCAGACAGAATAGACCCATCTACTGTATAACATGGTCAGAATAGACCCATCTACTGTATAACATGGTCAGACAGAATAGACCCATCTACTGTATAACATGGTCAGAATAGACCCATCTACTGTATAACATGGTCAGAATAGACCCATCTACTGTATAACATGGACAGAATAGACCCATCTACTGTATAACATGGTCAGAATAGACCCCTCTACTGTATAACATGGTCAGACAGAATAGACCCATCTACTGTATAACATGGTCAGAATAGACCCATCTACTGTATAACATGGTCAGACAGAATAGACCCATCTACTGTATAACATGGTCAGAATAGACCCATCTACTGTATAACATGGTCAGACAGAATAGACCCATCTACTGTATAACATGGTCAGAATAGACCCATCTACTGTATAACATGGTCAGACAGAATAGACCCATCTACTGTATAACATGGTCAGACAGAATAGACCCATCTACTGTATAACATGGACAGACAGAATAGACCCATCTACTGTATAACATGGACAGACAGAATAGACCCATCTACTGTATAACATGGACAGACAGAATAGACCCATCTACTGTATAACATGGTCAGAATAGACCCATCTACTGTATAACATGGTCAGACAGAATAGACCCATCTACTGTATAACATGGTCAGACAGAATAGACCCATCTACTGTATAACATGGTCAGACAGAATAGACCCATCTACTGTATAACATGGTCAGACAGAATAGACCATCTACTGTATAACATGGACAGACAGAATAGACCCATCTACTGTATAACATGGTCAGAATAGACCCATCTACTGTATAACATGGTCAGAATAGACCCATCTACTGTATAACATGGTCAGAATAGACCCATCTACTGTATAACATGGTCAGAATAGACCCATCTACTGTATAACATGGTCAGACAGAATAGACCCATCTACTGTATAACATGGTCAGAATAGACCCATCTACTGTATAACATGGTCAGAATAGACCCATCTACTGTATAACATGGTCAGAATAGACCAATCTACTGTATAACATGGTCAGAATAGACCCATCTACTGTATAACATGGTCAGAATAGACCCATCTACTGTATAACATGGTCAGACAGAATAGACCCATCTACTGTATAACATGGTCAGAATAGACCCATCTACTGTATAACATGGTCAGACAGAATAGACCCATCTACTGTATAACATGGTCAGAATAGACCCATCTACTGTATAACATGGTCAGAATAGACCCATCTACTGTATAACATGGTCAGAATAGACCCATCTACTGTATAACATGGTCAGAATAGACCCATCTACTGTATAACATGGTCAGAATAGACCCATCTACTGTATAACATGGTCAGAATAGATCCATCTACTGTATAACATGGTCAGACAGAATAGACCCATCTACTGTATAACATGGTCAGACAGAATAGACCCATCTACTGTATAACATGGTCAGAATAGACCCATCTACTGTATAACATGGTCAGACAGAATAGACCATCTACTGTATAACATGGTCAGAATAGACCCATCTACTGTATAACATGGTCAGAATAGACCCATCTACTGTATAACATGGTCAGACAGAATAGACCCATCTACTGTATAACATGGTCAGAATAGACCCATCTACTGTATAACATGGTCAGAATAGACCCATCTACTGTATAACATGGTCAGAATAGACCCATCTACTGTATAACATGGTCAGACAGAATAGACCCATCTACTGTATAACATGGTCAGAATAGACCCATCTACTGTATAACATGGTCAGAATAGACCCATCTACTGTATAACATGGTCAGAATAGACCCATCTACTGTATAACATGGTCAGACAGAATTGACCCATCTACTGTATAACATGGTCAGAATAGACCCATCTACTGTATAACATGGTCAGACAGAATAGACCCATCTACTGTATAACATGGTCAGAATAGACCCATCTACTGTATAACATGGTCAGACAGAATAGACCCATCTACTGTATAACATGGTCAGACAGAATAGACCCATCTACTGTATAACATGGTCAGAATAGACCCATCTACTGTATAACATGGTCAGAATAGACCCATCTACTGTATAACATGGTCAGAATAGACCCATCTACTGTATAACATGGTCAGAATAGACCCATCTACTGTATAACATGGTCAGACAGAATAGACCCATCTACTGTATAACATGGTCAGAATAGACCCATCTACTGTATAACATGGTCAGACAGAATATACCCATCTACTGTATAACATGGTCAGAATAGACCCATCTACTGTATAACATGGTCAGACAGAATAGACCCATCTACTGTATAACATGGTCAGAATAGACCCATCTACTGTATAACATGGTCAGACAGAATAGACCCATCTACTGTATAACATGGTCAGAATAGACCCATCTACTGTATAACATGGACAGACAGAATAGAACCATCTACTGTATAACATGGTCAGACAGAATAGACCCATCTACTGTATAACATGGTCAGACAGAATAGACCCATCTACTGTATAACATGGTCAGAATAGACCCATCTACTGTATAACATGGTCAGACAGAATAGACCCATCTACTGTATAACATGGTCAGACAGAATAGACCCATCTACTGTATAACATGGTCAGAATAGACCCATCTACTGTATAACATGGTCAGAATAGACCCATCTACTGTATAACATGGTCAGAATAGACCCATCTACTGTATAACATGGTCAGACAGAATAGACCCATCTACTGTATAACATGGTCAGAATAGACCCATCTACTGTATAACATGGACAGAATAGACCCATCTACTGTATAACATGGTCAGAATAGACCCATCTACTGTATAACATGGTCAGAATAGACCCATCTACTGTATAACATGGTCAGAATAGACCCATCTACTGTATAACATGGTCAGAATAGACCCATCTACTGTATAACATGGTCAGAATAGACCCATCTACTGTATAACATGGTCAGAATAGACCCATCTACTGTAGTATTGCTGCTGCTTGTGTTTGATTATAATGAATGCTCTCCGATCTTTCTGTCACAAATTCCCATTCGTGTCGGTATCTTTTATGTTACTATTCTAAAAACACAAGTAACTGAATCTGATCTGCAGGCATTGGCTACATCACAAAGGGCAACCTATTTCCTCCCTAAAACGATTATTGAGCTGGTCCCAAAGTGCACTATATAGGGAATAGGGTGCCATTTGGGACAAACCCATTGCGAGAGTTAACTGAGAGCCATCTATCTGCAGTGATGTAATATCTCTGAGGCCAGAGTTCAGAGGTTGGCTAATTTAACTCCTATGTTAATGTGACAGCCATATCCTTCCAGAGAGCTTTGGCTCAAGTCCTACTGCCTCAATGTTACAAAGTGACAGATTTTCTCTGCCACTATTTAAATGAACATTTAGTACATCATTCAATTCTACAAGATTACTCAAAATTGAGTTGACTGAGAACCATCTGATACAATCAGTGCTGTGCAGATGTATCTACTAAACCAAATATAAAATGTGATAAATAAATAATAATAATATTGAAAAAGATCCAATCAATAGCAACAAGACTTATCACCAAACCATTGGTAGTAAACCAAACATGAAAGGCAATCCAATGTTTAGTGATTCAGCAATCATCTGACAGAGAGAAGTATCGCTTTGTCCTCATAATCAGCCTCTCTGAAACCTCTCCTCGGGGACCCAAAGTCATTCCACACCTGATTCAACTGGTCTATTAATCGTCAAGCCCTTCACTACTTGAATCATGTGTGCTAGATCAGGGGTTTAAAAAAGGGCTGCTCTGAATGATCCTTGTGTCTTCAGTAGTTGTAAGTTATACCCGCTGCAGGCTTCCTGTAGCACGACAGTTCTCTGATCATTCCCTGATCCTCCCAGTACCGAGAGGTTTCCTCAGGGAGATCTTAATGGAACAGACCTCCCAGCAGATCATTAAATCATTTATATCTCAATACCTTCTCTATACTTCCCAGGATATCTATCCCTTCTAGCTGGAACACTGTTGTTATCAAACTATCTGCAACATTTAAACCAACTGGAAACTTATTCTAATAGTCACATGATGTATTAAGTAGCTCTATTAACTTTCTAATAGTCACATGATGTATTAAGTAGCTCTATTAACTTTCTAATAGTCACATGATGTATTAAGTAGCTCTATTAACTTTCTAATAGTCACATGATGTATTAAATAGCTCTATTAACTTTCTAATAGTCACATGATGTATTAAGTAGCTCTATTAACTTTCTAATAGTCACATGATGTATTAAATAGCTCTATTAACTTTCTAATAGTCACATGATGTATTAAATAGATCTATTAACTTTCTAATAGTCACATGATGTATTAAATAGCTCTATTAACTTTCTAATAGTCACATGATGTATTAAGTAGCTCTATTAACTTTCTAATAGTCACATGATGTATTAAATAGATCTATTAACTTTCTAATAGTCACATGATGTATTAAATAGCTCTATTAACTTTCTAATAGTCACATGATGTATTAAGTAGCTCTATTAACTTTCTAATAGTCACATGATGTATTAAATAGATCTATTAACTTTCTAATAGTCACATGATGTATTAAATAGCTCTATTAACTTTCTAATAGTCACATGATGTATTAAATAGATCTATTAACTTTCTAGTAGTCACATGATGTATTAAGTAGCTCTATTAACGTTCTAATAGTCACATGATGTATTAAATAGCTCTATTAACTTTCTAATAGTCAGATGATGTATTAAATAGCTCTATTAACTTTCTAATAGTCACATGATGTATTAAATAGCTCTATTAACTTTCTAATAGTCACATGATGTATTAAGTAGCTCTATTAACTTTCTAATAGTCACATGATGTATTAAATAGCTCTATTAACTTTCTAATAGTCACATGATGTATTAAATAGCTCTATTAACTTTCTAATAGTCACATGATGTATTAAATAGATCTATTAACTTTCTAGTAGTCACATGATGTATTAAGTAGCTCTATTAACTTTCTAATAGTCACATGATGTATTAAATAGCTCTATTAACTTTCTAATAGTCACATGATGTATTAAATAGCTCTATTAACTTTCTAATAGTCACATGATGTATTAAATAGCTCTATTAACTTTCTAATAGTCACATGATGTATTAAATAGATCTATTAACTTTCTAATAGTCACATGATGTATTAAATAGATCTATTAACTTTATAATAGTCACTCACATACTGATTAACTAGACATTCACAGAGGTCGTTGACATTTAGCTAGATATTCATGCCTACAACAGTTAGTTAACTAGATATTTACTTACCTCAGGAGATGCAAAGCCCAAATACTCCCAGTCCCACGTTCCTCCCCCGAAACTGGAAATACAAAAAGTAGAACTGTAATAGCAGTTATTCTGTTACGTTTTTTTTTTTTTTTAAACACTTCAATTAGTGGAGAGAGAACAGAACACAGCAACTGCACCAGAAAACATACTGAGTGAACCCACAGTGGGGGTGACCTTTATCTGCAATTGATTGAATTGGGGACTGAAAGAGTTTGTGAGGGGTCAGGGGTAATGTAAAGGTTGTGTGGGGGTGGGGTCAGGGGTTCCCACCTGCGTCTAGGGACCTCTGGGGAGTCGCTGGGGGCCACCCCGCGGGCGACGGAGGCCAGGAACTCCTGTCTCTTCTGCTGCACCAAACAGGCCGCTCGGATGATCTTATGGCGCGGAGTTCGGAGGTAAGGCCGGTTGACTTTCTGAGCTAGGTCCTCGGTCACCATCTCCAAGTCGGTCTACACACAGACAGGAAGAGACAAGTCAAAAAGGCTACAAACTGTAGAGGGAAAAGTAGTTTGTACAATCTCTCTTAGCTGTATAGTTTTTATACCTCTTCAATCTGCCCTAATGAGCGGGTCAGCCGTGTGAGGAAGTCATATTAACGAAGAGCGTTAAAAGGGTTCCTCACAACAACACCTGTTATTTTTTTTTTACCTCAGTGTTTGAGAGGAAGTAGGTTAAAAACCTCAGTGTTTGAGAGGAAGTAGGTTTAAAAACCTCAGTGTTTGAGAGGAAGTAGGTTTAAAACCTCAGTGTTTGAGAGGAAGTAGGTTTAAAAACCTCAGTGTTTGAGAAGAAGTACGTTTAAAACCTCACTGTTTGAGAGGAAGTAGGTTTTTGACCAGACATTTCAAATGTTTTATACGATTGGTGTGAACTGTGAAGTGAACCGCCTTCCTTTCTCTAAGATCCGTTCCTACCTGCATGAGTTCAAAAATCTCTTTCTTGGTGGATTTGGTCTCCAGGAAGAAGCCGTAGGGGTAAGAGCACTTGAGTATGCGGCGTGTCTTCAGAAGCTCCAGGACCGCATCTTCAATGAACGTAGTGTCAGGCGGGCCTCCTTCTCCTGAGAGGTCAATATGCAATATGATTCCTATCTCACACACACCGACTCATCATATCCCATTCAGAAATGTGATAAGATTTAAGCATTTTAGAGCGTAATTTAAAAACATCTCCACCGTATGATTGCGGTCTGTGTGTGTCGGTCTATTTATGTGAAATGGCTATCTGCAAACAACTGAACAAAACATTGAAACGAGGAATATCCACATACTTCCACTCAACGCCCCGCTCAGCTGTTCCATCTTTTCTTTGGCTGTCTTCAGCAGACGCTGCTCCAGCTGGACAGAAGAACGGACAGGGTAACGTCCCACATCAGGACGTACCGACGCTACAAGACAGTTAAAACAAACCCAGCTCTGCCCTACTTACCTGGACAGGGCTGGTATCAGACTACACCAGGACTTACTAATACAAAACTGATAGGAGTTACACAAACGCAGCTGTGTTCATGGTTCCTGAAGCGGTCCAGTTCCTACCTGGTAGCTGTGTTCATGGTTCCTGAAGCGGGTGTAGTAATGCATAAAGCGGTCCAGTTCTTACCTGGTAGCTGTGTTCATGGTTCCTGAAGCGGTCCAGTTCTTACCTGGTAGCTGTGTTCATGGTTCCTGAAGCGGTCCAGTTCTTACCTGGTAGCTGTGTTCATGGTTCCTGAAGCGGGTGTAGTAATGCATAAAGCGGTCCAGTTCTTGGAAGCTGTTGTGCTTCCTCTCAGCCTGCAATGACAAGAAGACAAGACAGTGAGTGTTACCGCTAGTCCAGGGTTGGGCAAACTACGGCCCTGCGAGCCCATTTAATCCGGCCCGCGTGAGGTTTGAGTAAAAAAAAGATGGTTAAAAAAAACACTCCACCCCCACTATCTAAAACCAAATAGAAGGTATGAAGAAATTATAATGAACCTATACGTTTTCAAATAACTGCCCTATTTTTGGCCCGCAAATTGATTTAGAAAACATCAAAAAAAATCGGTCAAAAAAGAAACTGTGAGCCCTCCGTTGAAATTCTAAATCCCGAAGTGGCCCTCCAGACAAAACGCTTCCCCACCTCTGCTCTAGACTCACAGTGCGTCCCAAATGGCACCCTATTCCCTATATAGTGCACTACTTTTAACCAGAGTCCTATGGGGATAGGTGCGTCAATTCAGCCGGCCACAGTGTGCTCTGATGTGTACCTGCCAGCAATGACAAAACACTGATTCTTATTGCCTCCAGTCTCTCATCTCTCCCTGGCAGGGCAGGGCTGGTCTTGGTGGAGTACAGGAATATAACACAGGATAAAGGTGTCCTGCAGAAGTACATTAACAACATGTGGATGACCCTCTGGTCATCTGTGATGGAGGAGGACTGTGACTGAGTCAGTCTGTGTGTGTGTGTGTGTGTGTGTGTGTGTGTGTGTGTGTGTGTGTGTGTGTGTGTGTGTGTGTGTGTAGTGTGTGTGTGTGTGTCTGTGTATGTGTGTGTGTGTGTGTAGTGTGTGTATGTGTAGTGTGTGTAGTGTGTGTGTGTGTGTGTAGTGTGTGTATGTGTCTGTGTGTCTGTGTGTGTGTGTGTGTGTGTGTGTCTGTGTATGTGTGTGTGGGTAGTGTGTAGTGTGTGTGTGTAGTGTGTGTGTGTCTGTGTGTGTGTAGTGTGTGTGTGTCTGTGTGTGTGTGTGTGTGTGTGTGTATAGTGTGTGTGTGTGTCTGTGTGTCTGTGTGTGTAGTGTGTGTGTGTGTGTGTGTAGTGTATAGTGTGTGTGTGTGTGTCTGTGTGTGTAGTGTGTGTGTGTGTGTGTCTGTAGTGTGTGTGTGTGTGTGTGTGTACTCCACCTCCACAGTCATGTCTTTCTTCTGCTCCTCCACCTGGTTGATGACCTCATAGCGGGTACAGCGGTAGTAGCCTCCCGTAGATGAGCTGTGTTTCTTCCATTCCTCCAGACAGATCCAGCAGAAGTCATACTTACACTGGGAGGGAGGAAGAGAGGGGAGAGGAGGTAGTCAGTCTGCAGCAGGAAACACCAAGGCCCTAACCTCTGCATGGCTAAAGGTAGTCAGTCAGCAGCAGGAAACACCAAGGCCCTAACCTCTGCATGGCTAAAGGTAGTCGGTCAGCAGCAGGAAACACCAAGGCCCTAACCTCTGCATGGCTAAAGGTAGTCAGTCAGCAGCAGGAAACACCAAGGCCCTAACCTCTGCATGGCTAAAGGTAGTCAGTCAGCAGCAGGAAACACCAAGGCCCTAACCTCTGCATGGCTAAAGGTAGTCGGTCAGCAGCAGGAAACACCAAGGCCCTAACCTCTGCATGGCTAAAGGTAGTCAGTCAGTAGTAGGAAACACCAAGGCCCTAACCTCTGCATGGCTAAAGGTAGTCGGTCAGCAGCAGGAAACACCAAGGCCCTAACCTCTGCATGGCTAAAGGTAGTCAGTCAGTAGTAGGAAACACCAAGGCCCTAACCTCTGCATGGCTAAAGGTAGTCAGTCAGCAGCAGGAAACACCAAGGCACTAACCTCTGCATGGCTAAAGGTAGTCAGTCAGCAGCAGGAAACACCAAGGCCCTAACCTCTGCATGGCTAAAGGTAGTCAGTCAGCAGCAGGAAACACCAAGGCCCTAACCTCTGCATGGCTAAAGGTAGTCAGTCAGCAGCAGGAAACACCAAGGCCCTAACCTCTGCATGGCTAAAGGTAGTCAGTCAGCAGCAGGAAACACCAAGGCCCTAACCTCTGCATGGCTAAAGGTAGTCAGTCTGCAGCAGGAAACACCAAGGCCCTAACCTCTGCATGGCTAAAGGTAGTCAGTCAGCAGCAGGAAACACCAAGGCCCTAACCTCTGCATGGCTAAAGGTAGTCAGTCAGCAGCAGGAAACACCAAGGCCCTAACCTCTGCATGGCTAAAGGTAGTCAGTCAGCAGCAGGAAACACCAAGGCCCTAACCTCTGCATGGCTAAAGCCTGGGACCCATACGGGAGCCGGCCAAAGATGGTCTGTGGCTGGGGAGCCGGCCAAAGATGGTCTGTGGCTGGGGAGCCGGCCAAAGATGGTCTGTGGCTGGGGAGCCGGCCAAAGATGGTCTGTGGCTGGGGAGCTGGCCAAAGATGGTCTGTGGCTGGGGAGCCGGCCAAAGATGGTCTGTGGCTGGGTAGCTGGCCTGAATCTAAGAGGGGCTGGAACGCCCCTGTGGCTTAAAACTAAAATCAATGGTCTGTATGTGTTCTTTGATCTGCCACCAGTCACTCCATCCGTTTACACACTGCTTCCAGATCTATCCCTCTGGGGGAAATGTACGACTAGAGTTAAAACCACCAAACACCACTACCTTTCCACATGATTTACAATCCTATTCAGCCCTAGGTGATTCCCACTAGAAACACTGCTTTGCTGTCTGCTAAAACACAAAGCCATCAGCTGAAACCACTGTTGTCCTGAGGAGACAGGACTTGAATGACACTCAAGATAATCTATAGTATATAGTGACAGAGGGAGGAGGAGTGAGAGAGAGAGAGAGAGAGAGAGAGAGAGAGACAGAGAGAGAGAGAGAGCGAGACAGAGAGAGAGTGACAGAGAGAGAGAGAGACATAGAGAGAGACAGAGAGAGTGACAGAGAGAGAGACAGAGAGAGAGACAGAGAGAGAGAGAGGGAGAGAGAGAGACAGAGACAGAGACAGAGAGAGAGTGACAGAGAGAGAGAGAGAGAGAGAGAGAGAGAGAGAGAGAGAGAGCCCTCCAACATCACGCAGTACAACAGGCCTGTCACTACAGCCCTCCAACATCACGCAGTACAACGGGCCTGTCACTACAGCCCTACAACATCACGCAGTACAACGGGCCTGTCACTACAGCCCTCCAACATCACGCAGTACAACGGGCCTGTCACTACAGCCCTACAACATCACGCAGTACAACGGGCCAGTCACTACAGCCCTACAACATCACGCAGTACAACGGGCCAGTCACTACAGCCCTACAACATCACGCAGTACAACGGGCCTGTCACTACAGCCCTCCAACATCACGCAGTACAACGGGCCTGTCACTACAGCCCTACAACATCACGCAGTACAACGGGCCTGTCACTACAGCCCTCAGGCTAGCACAGAGCGGACGACAGTCCCCAAGGCCCGTGTCTCTCTACTCTCAACATACCTATTCATCTCTTTCAGCCACAGATGAGCAGCACTGGTGGACGTGACACAGGCCTAGTGACACATCTCTTCTCTCCTTTCTGGTTGTGTTGAACGTGAGACATGTTTTAATGGCTGTTGGAGACATGCTTCTCATACAGCGGTGGTCATCAGTGTCATGGCGGGTATATCATTAACAACTAACTTATTCAATCATTAAAATGGGCCTGAATTCAAATGGATTGAGAAGGGGAAAAAAAACAAATCACTACAAAAATACAGGCGTCCTTCCTAACTCAGTTGCCGGAGAGGAAAGAAACCCCTCAGAGATTTCACCATGAGGCCAATGGTGACTTCAAAACAGTTCGAGAGTTCAATGGCTGTGATAGGAAAAAACTCAGGATGGATCAACAACATTGTAGTTACTCCACAATACTAACCTCAATGACAGAGTTGAAAAGAAGGAAGCCTGTACAGAATAAAAATATTCCAAAACATGCCTCCTGTTTGCATTAAGGCACTAAAGTAAAACTGCAAAAAATGTGGCATAGAAATTACCTTTATGTCCTGAATAGAAAGTGTTATATTTGGGGCAAATCCAACACAACACATCACTGAGTACCACTCTTCATATATTTTCAAGCATGGTGGTGGCTGCATCATGTTATGGGTATGCTTGTCAACGGCAAGGACTAGGAAGTTTTTCAGGATAAAAAGAAACGGAATAGAGCTCAGCACAGGCAAAATCCTTGAGGAAAACCTGGTTCAGTCTGCTTTCCAACAGACACTGGGAGACAAATTCACCTTTCAGCATGACAATAACCTAAAACACAAGGCCGTATCTACACTGGAGTTGCTTACTAAAATGTTCCTATTTGAAGAATCTCAAATATAAAATATATTTTGATATGTTTAACACTTTTTTGGTTACTACATGATTCCATATGTGTTATTTCATAGTTCTGATGTCTTCACTATTATTCTACAATGTAGAAAATAGTAAAAATAAAGAAAAACCCTGGAATGAGTATGTGTGTCCAAACTTTTGACTGGTACTGTATGTAAATGAGATATTTCTGTATTTCATTTTCAATCAATTTGCAAATATTTCTAAAAACATGTTTTCACATTGTCATTACGGGGTATTGTGTGTAGATGGGTGAGAAAAAAATATATTTAATCCATTTTGATTAACACAAAATGTGAAATAAGTCAAGAGGTATGAATGCTTTCTGAAGGCCATTGAGTTTCAGAGGTTTGAACATGATTAGACCCTTAGAGCTTCACACCATCACAGAGTTGCCCTACTTTCCCTGACCATAGCAAAACAGCATTTTCCAGATAGCTCTAGGTCTCAAATACATTCCCTGGCGTATCTAACATTATAACATTCCTCAGTCCTCCCAACTCTGATTACCTCCCAAATGGCACCCCCATTCCCTATTTAGTGCACTACATCTGAACAGGGCCCACAGACTCTGGTCAAAAGTAGTGCACTGTATAGGGAGTGAGGTGTCATTTGGGACACTGTGGCCTACCTACCTTAGCACACTGCATGTGGTTGCAGCCTTCGTTCTTCTGAATAGGGGACTTGCAGTTGGCGCAGGGTTTGGCGTTGGTGAGTAACCACAAGCAGTTGGCTGCATCTTCAAAGGCTTCAGTCACACCAGCCACTTCCCAGAAAAACAACAACACAACAGACCACTAACTGAACATCACTCACACCAGCCACTTCCCAGAAAACAACAACACAACAGACCACTAACTGAACATCACTCACACCAGCCACTTCCCAGAAAACAACAACACAACAGACCACTAACTGAACATCACTCACACCAGCCACTTCCCAGAAAACAACAACACAACAGACCACTAACTGAACATGGCATTATTCCACAGCTCAGGAGTCGGAGAGGAAAAAGTGGTAGTGTTCTTACAACCTACAGCGTGTGTGTGTGTGTGTGTGTGTGTGTGTGTGTGTGTGTGTGTGTTCTCTCTGATAGCCCATTCACGCTGACGGTAATCGCTGCTTTTGAAACACTTTATTCTCTAGCTGTGTCCCAAATGGCACCCTATTCCCTATATAGTGCACTACTTTTGACCAGGACACACAGGGGTTTATGGTCAAAAGTAGTACACTATGTAGGGAATAGGGTGCCATTTGAGAAAACCCCTGACTGAACAGAATGTAAGTAAGCATTTCACGGTAATGTCTGCACTTGTTGTATTCGGCGCATGTGGCCAATACAATTTGATTTGATTTGATTTGAATGGAACCGTGACAGCTTTTAAAACCAGAACAAAAGCACCTGGGGAGAATGGTTTAAAGCACAACAATAACAACTTTTATTCCTGCCTGAAACCTAGTATTATCTGTAGCTAGCATCTGAAACCTAGTGTTATGTGTAGCTAGCATCTGAAACCTAGTGTTGTCTGTAGCTAGCATCTGAAACCTAGTATTATCTGTAGCTAGCATCTGAAACCTAGTGTTATGTGTAGCTAGCATCTGAAACCTAGTGTTATCTGTAGCTAGCATCTGAAACCTAGTGTTATCTGTAGCTAGCATCTGAAACCTAGTGTTGTCTGTAGCTAGCATCTGAAACCTAGTGTTGTCTGTAGCTAGCATCTGAAACCTAGTGTTGTCTGTAGCTAGCATCTGAAACCTAGTGTTGTCTGTAGCTAGCATCTGAAACCTAGTGTTGTCTGTAGCTAGCATCTGAAACCTAGTGTCGTCTGTAGCTAGCATCTGAAACCTAGTGTCGTCTGTAGCTAGCATCTGAAACCTAGTGTTGTCTGTAGCTAGCATCTGAAACCTAGTGTTATCTGTAGCTAGCATCTGAAACCTAGTGTTATGTGTAGCTAGCATCTGAAGTGGTGATGTGAGCAGGACTGAGTCCCAAATTGCGCCCTATTCACTATATAGGCTCTGGTCAAAAGTAGTGCTCTATATAGGGAATAGGGGTGGTGTTTGAGACACAGACAAGGACTTGAGTGCGTGAAGTGAACGGTCCATCAACGGATGGTAGATATCAAGCCTAGCATCACTGACCTGATACAGCTGCATTTGTTTTGAGTTTATTTTATATCTGTAAGGCAGCGTGTCCATATCATCACACAGAAACAAACATGTGGGCTTGTGGCTCCTTCAGTAGGAAGCTGTTTGGGTGACTAAACTGCGCTCACAAATATTTCTGCTTCAGTCAAAAGGCACAGGTAGAGTGTTGTAATGTGGAACTGCAGAAGGCCAGAAGCCACAGTGTGTGAAGGGGTATCAACAGTCTTCAGGAGGTGAAAGAGACGTACAACAACAGCAGATTAAGAAGTATACTGGTTTTCTTTAGAAAACTAAGACATTAATAGGTAGAGGTGCTCACGTTCTTGGGGTCTCATCTCAGTAACTTTAGCCAGCCACATCGTCCATGTCTGGCAGTCACATGGTTCATGGGCTTCTCCCTGGCACTCCCTGGAGACAGACAGACATGGTGTTGGTTTACCCCACTGATGATAACACTTCAGACAGACAGACAGACAGAGACAGAGACAGACAGACGGAAAGACAGACAGACGGAAAGACAGACAGACGGAAAGACAGACAGACGGAAAGACAGACAGACAGACAGACAGACAGACAGACAGACAGACATACAGACAGACAGTCAGTCAGTCAGTAGAGTTTACCCTCCAGACACGTCATACTCCTTATACCACTTGTCTATAAATGTTCTGTCTCGGAACACAACCCATGCATTACTCAGATACCACAGACATGACAGTAGCAGACCACGGAATGCAGTATGGAACATCTTTGTGTTCTAAGATGATAAGAGAGAACAGTTACATCTTCTACCACTAATCTAAGTAATGCGTGTGTTTTTCAAACAGACAATGAATAGACAGGATAGAATGCAGAATCAAAATGCTTTGAGATCCCTAGCTCTATTCAACTCATCATCGAACCTCTCACTTGGGTTGCGCCACTGGTCTCCCGAGTGGCGCAGTGGTCTAAGGCACTGCATCGCAGTGCTAACTGTGCCACTAGATCCTGGTTCGAATCCAGGCTCTGTCGCAGCCGGCCGTGACCGGGAGACTCATGGGCGGCGCACAATTGGTCCAGGGTAGGGGAGGGAATGGCCGGCAGGGATGTAGCTCAGTTAAAAGAGCATGGCGTTTGCAACGCCAGGGTTGTGGGTTCGATTCCCACGGGGGGCCAGTATATAAAAAAAAAATATGTATTCAGTAACTGTAAGTCGCTCTGGATAAGAGCGTCTGCTAAATGACATAAATGTAAATGTAAATGGGTTGGGTGTGTGGGGGTGGGGCTGGGGGTGTGCGCCCCGTTGGGTCCCCTGGACCAGGATTGAGAAGCACTGCCTTTTAACAATTATTTTTTTACCTGAATAAATATATACAGGTAACTTTGCAAAATAAAAGAAAACACTCGAGTAAACGAGGGATACAAAGTATATTGAAAGCAGGTGCTTCCACATCACGTTTGGGTCATGTATAAAAATGCCCAGTTGCCCCTTATTTTGACCACCATGGCTAGAAGAGATCTCAGTGACTTTGAAAGAGGGGTCTCGAAGGAGCATGGGGGGCTTAAAGGGTGTGTGTGTGTGTGTGTGTGTGTATGGGTGTGAGACACCAGATCTCAACCCAATTGAACACTTATGAGAGATTCTGGAGCGGCGCCTGAAACAGCATTTTCCACCACCATCAACCAAATGATGGAATTTCTGGTGGAAGAACGGCACCGCATCCCCTCCAACAGAGTTCCAGACAGTTGTAGAATCTATTTCCAAGGTGCGTTGAAGCTGTTCTGGCGGCTCGTGGTGACCCAACGCTCTATTAAGACACTTTATGTTGGCGTTTCCTTTATTTTGGCAGTTACCTGTATATATATATATTTTTTTAATGCTATGTGTTTGATAACACTGATGTTCCCCAGCAGAACTGCATTGTAAGGGACAAGAACATCACTTTATAATTGTCTGGGTGATGGCTGAAATCAGCAGTGTTTTTCACTGGTGGAGGAGGAGAGGGCATTGATGCGTGAGGATGTATTGGGAGGGTCATGGCATCACTGGGAACCTGGGGATACGTTGAGCAGGACCAGGGCTGGGCCATGGTTGTGTTGGTCGGTAGGCTTGGGATGTATACAATATATACCATATACCGGGGTATTTCGGAAATAGCCACGGGATGCTTTTTCAATACCGTTGAAACTAAACGTTTATATTTGTAGCTACTTTTTAAGTCAATCCCTGCAGTCAACTTGTGCAGTATGTTAGGAGATAAAGCAGATCACGTTCTTCATTTCACCCGTCACATTATTTTATATTATGAATCTTACCGTAGTTGAGTCAGTCTTGTGTTTGTTTGTAAATAGCACGACGGGAGAAAGCGGGAGCAGGTGAGTCCAGCTGCGTATTGACAGGGGTCACGTTTTATATTGAAAGTCAACAGTATTTTTTGCTTCAATCGAGTGATCAGGGACGTGCAACGCTATTTGAATGGCAACCACACAAGTAAATGACCTTACAATGAAAAAGAAAGGTATTTTTATTGTAAAACTATGCATAGCCATCATATTTCTAATATTTATCACAGAAAGAATGTAGCCAACTACATTTCCTAATGTTTTGCTTAAAGTTAATCTTGCATTTTACCACAGAAAAGTAAGCTGGCTACACGGTCTGTTGATAGAAGGCCAGTTTGTGTGAATTCTCATCCCAGTGGAGAAGTGCAACTGAAGCACAACATTAGTCTGAAGCCGAGCAGAAATTACAATAAGAAGCATTTTACATCTGCGTTTCCAAAACGCAGCAAGACATTTCTTATGCGTTTTATCTATTTTTCCCGCGTGAAAAACAAAGA
Source organism: Coregonus lavaretus (assembly GCF_964263955.1). NCBI lineage: Eukaryota > Metazoa > Chordata > Actinopteri > Salmoniformes > Salmonidae > Coregonus > Coregonus lavaretus. The sequence continues at coordinate 49,372 of NW_028165085.1, forward strand.
ATTTTGCATTAACGCGACCCCTAAATTTTACTTGCTAATTTCTAAGCAAACAGCTGGAGGCAGGGCTTTCTCCTATAGAGCTCCATGTTTATGAAATGGTATGCCTGGTACGCAGACTTGGTCACAAGTCTTTACTGAAGACTCATCTCTTCAGTAGGTCTTATGATTAAGTGCAGTCTGGCCCAGGGGTGTGAAGGTGAACGGCAAGGCACTGGAGTGACGAACCACCCTTGCTGTCTCTGCCTGGCCAGTTCCCCTCTCTCCACTTGGAGATTAATTGTTCAGCAGTCTTATGGCTTGGGGGCAGAAGCTGTTAAGGAGCCTTTTGGACCTAGACTTGGCACTCCGGTACCGCTTGCCGTGCGGTAGCAAAAATAACAGTCTATGACTTGGGTAACTGGAGTCTTTGACAGGGTAGTAAGTTAGTGGCCTGTTGATATCCCTTTAGTTGTGTGGGGTTATATCCTGCCTGGTTGGCCCTGTTCAGGGATAACTTTGTCTAGCTTGCTACCTTGTCCCGGATCTACTGTCTAGACTCTCCCCTATCACTCTCTCTCTTGACCCTCCCCGCACATGCTGTCTCGACCTCTGAACGCTCTGCCGTGAAAAGCCAACTGACCCTCCCCGCACATGCTGTCTCGACCTCTGAACGCTCTGCCGTGAAAAGCCAACTGACCCTCCCCACACATGCTGTCTCGACCTCTGAACGCTCTGCCGTGAAAAGCCAACTGACCCTCCCCACACATGCTGTCTCGACCTCTGAACGCTCTGCCGTGAAAAGCCAACTGACCCTCCCCACACATGCTGTCTCGACCTCTGAACGCTCTGCCGTGAAAAGCCAACTGACCCTCCCCACACATGCTGTCTCGACCTCTGAACGCTCTGCCGTGAAAAGCCAACTGACATTTACTCCCGAGGTGCTGACCTGTTGCACCCTCTGTAACCACCGTGACTATTTTTTGTAAAATGTAATTACCATTATGTTATGTAGTTAGTTTGGTAAAAACAAAGTCACATGTATTGTTTGTATTAATGCACACATGGCTTTTTCTGGGAAAGTTTGTAATTTTTCTAATCGAATGATATTGAATATCGGCCTGAAGTATTACATTTACATTTTACATTTTAGTCATTTAGCAGACGCTCTTATCCAGAGCGACTTACAGTTAGTGAGTGCATTCATTATTATTTTTTTTATATATTTTTTTCATACTGGCCCCCCGTGGGAAGTATTGGCCATCTGCCTCCTTGACCCCCAAAAATCGCTATCGGCCCTAAAAAAAATCCATATTGGTTCTCTACTATGTATAACTTTATGCGACTTTGCAAATTCCCTTATTTTCATTTGTGCTCATTAGCATGTTTAGCTAGCAGCCTCCATCGCTATTACTTGTGCTAATTTTGTTAACATTCTGGTAATAGACGCCCAATGGGCTTTTCTGCGTTTTTTTGGAAACCCCCCTTGTATACTAAGCACTAGGTAATACCCTAAATCCCGGGATGCGAGAAGGACGGTATGACGATATGAAAAATGTGGATACGGCCCCCAACCCTGTCGGTAGGGACAGAAGGTAGAGTCCCAGAGATGGTACCACTCTCTGCCTGCTCCCATGCCAGCCAGGCCCAGCACACAGAGAGACCAATACGAACACAGACTAGATGAGAATGTGTACACACACACACACACACACACACACAAGCAAGCAAGCGCACACACACACACACTTATAGCAATGGGGACGTACGCACACACAGTCACACACAAAAACCTCATGCAGAAAGAGACCATGGGATGCTGGAAACATGCAAGCACACATTATATATTTTCTTAACCAACTTCCTTAAGGGTTGATGGCCTGCTGAACCATGGCACGGCTGAACCAGGTGTGAAGAGAGTGGCATGTCTACTAGGGATGGGACAAACGGACAATTTTGCTTAACGTTTATACATACTTTCCGTTAAAAAGATAAGAAAATATAAAATCCCACATTAATTCACAACACAGAATAATAGTCCTGTTACTCCTTTATGACTGCTAAGGGCCGGACAACGAAGTTATCTGCCGCAGTCATATACCCTCGAAAGCACCTTGGTTATGGCATGTTTGTTTGTGCGGAAGGGTACATCTTCTCTGGAGACTGAACGGGCATTTTACTTGTCTGTTGAGGAATGCCGCTTCTGAAGCGGGACTAATGGTCCATCACTAGGGGGACCAGAACTGCCAATCAAATAATCTCGATCTGCCTGCGCGCAGACCACGCTCTCCTAAAAAAAAAAAAAAGGTACTTTAAAGTTTGTTAAATACCGAGACATTTAGCAGAAATAAAGGAGTCGATTCCTAGCGGAAGAAGTGTTAAGATTCAGTCATTTTGGAACGGAGGAGACTGATTAGCCTGCCGTACTTCCGAGAACAGAAACACTTGCATCTTTCATTGTGAGCCAGCGAGGGACAGCGAGTGAGGGGAGGGCCACAGTCCAGGTAGGTCTAATCCCTAACGTATACCTGTAGATTCTAATCCTATTCTCTTGAGGAGAAACAGGTGAGTGGGACATTAATAGCAGGAGAAGAACTCAAGTGGTTAAATAAGTAAGTATGTTATGGAACGTTGCAGGGCACCATAGCCAACATGAAAATAAAGTCTTGACAGCAGAGACATTTCTTTGCATTTTAAAATGCAAATGTACAAATGTATATTTATGCCAGTATCTGTGTGTTCTCCCTATTGACAAAGAGCAGCTGAAAAAGGAGATGTGTAGTGCAGCGCAGCATGTAATGCCTATGAATGATCTGTGAAGCGCCTACGTACTGCTCTATAAAGCCTTTCTAAGCCGTTGTTAGTTTACATTTTAACACATGTAGTGGCCCCCCGGTGGACAACAGCAGAACTGACCAGCAGAAGAGGTGTTCTCTGCCACAGTCGATAGATAGCCCCTGATCTATGCATGTGGTGCTTATGAAGACTTGATCAATGCTCTATGAAGTCTTTATAAGCTGTTGTTCCAAGTGCATCTTAACTGTAAGTCGCTCTGGATAAGAGCGTCTGCTAAATGACTAAAATTTAAAATGTAAATTACCCCTATGGAACACAGAGCAAGCAGCACTGACCAGGGAAACGGTGTCCCTTTGC